>NW_015170899.1:1132286-1151951 GCF_001447785.1 Gekko japonicus | reverse complement strand
CTGAGGTTTTTCTACCAAAAAAGCCCTGCACTTACTTGTTCTTTTGGCGGCCTGCGGTATCCGTAAAACTCTCCTCCGACACCACATTTCAGAAATGAATAGGATCAGCTAAATTGCTGTCCTTTCATGAAAGAACGTAGGGTTCTTTATGCTCGTGAAGGCATTTTAGTCCTGGAGAACAGGTGACAACATTTTTCTACAGAGGATCGACTATCTTTGGTTCCTTGAAATTTTCTTTCACCTCCGTTATCATGGTATTGAAGGATTTCTGTTTTCGCAGGTTTGTTTTATCTTGGGTCATCACGTGGGTTCCTCCAACGTGGATGGATTGTGGACTCTTGCTTGGGGCTCATTCTAGTTTGGATGATACCAATTAATCTGTTGAGGATTTAATATCTGATAGGGTTGAGAGTAACCATGTAGAAATAATTGCTTCAGGCCAAGGGGTTGGACCGAATCTCCAGTTTCATTCTTGCCCTGTGACTCACCGGTCAAATTAAAATATTAAGAGCATTAGAATTGCTTTGCTGGATTCATTCCAGCATATATATTTTTTTGACCAAAGCAACCAGCCGGAGCTTTGAAACATGATAACATTTAAAGATAATTCTGAAATTCTTCTTATCTGCATTTCTCTACAGCATGTGGTGGTCTGAATTAGCTGATCTTGGTTTCAAAGTGGAACTGAAGCAGTAAGGGATTCCTGTATTTGTCGTTGTTTAATTGATTGATTGATTGATTGATTTCTGAATGTTGTTTAGAGTGGCTTGCATGCATCCGTCAATTCATTTTTTCATTTCCTCTAGCTTTTCAGTTATTTAATCTAAGCATTTTTACTTTGCCTTTTCAAAGCTCTGGCTGGTTGCTTTGGTCGATGTTGAGTCCTCAACCATAGTGCCCTTGGGGGAACATATGGGGAAAGGCGGTCCCTCAGGTATGCCGGACCCTGGCCATGTTGTGATGCCCCAAAGATTTATAATCACCTCTGGCATGTCCATCCATAATAACAATGCTGACTTCTCAGAAGAAGTATGAAGTGGGCAAGCAAGATGGAGGGAAATTTGCAAAGGGAATCTCCCCCCCCCTTATAACCAGTGGCTTTGTTGCAAAACACGTTTGTGCTGGTTGATTAGAAATCCTTCTGTATTGGCTTTTAGAATCATCCAGATGAAGCCGCATTTGTTTTTGTTTTTTTAAGTGAATCGCTGCAGGTTTCAGTACTTTGTGGTCACTTTGTGGCTTATGGGTTTTGGGTTTTGTTTTTGCATTAACCTTTAAACAGGGTAGATAGGTTAAAGAGGGATGTGAACACATACACTTATAGTTTATGAGCAGTCGGTTAGAAGCAACAAAGTGCGTAGCCTCCCTGCGCCAGTTGCTTAATTGGCTTGCGGAACAGGAACAACGGAAATTAATTGCAAAAGGGAAGGAGGGAGGGAGGCCCACCGTTACAAAATTCTCCCAAGTAAGAGAAATGTTTGGCGACAAACTAAAAAAGTGTATTGAGGAACTGTTGCATTGAAGGATTAAATTATGAAATGTGTTCCTAAGTCACACAAAC
Source organism: Gekko japonicus (assembly GCF_001447785.1). Lineage (NCBI taxonomy): Eukaryota > Metazoa > Chordata > Lepidosauria > Squamata > Gekkonidae > Gekko > Gekko japonicus. Next base: position 1,150,390 of record NW_015170899.1, on the reverse strand, counting down.
ACAGGGACCTTTAAGGAAGGTCTTAGCTCCCGTCTGGCTGTGAAGGGTACCAGACTGCCACCTCTACATACCACGAGCCTGATCCACACCTTGAGCGTGCTGCACAACCTGGGGACTGATGCTGGTGCAGCAACAGCAAACCCCAGTCCAGTGATCGGCTCTACTTTATTCAGAGATTTCAGCAAGAACAAGGCTGTGGACCAGAGCCTCAGCTCGGTTATATTGCCTGCAATGGCCACACCCCAACACACCCCACTCCCAGCGATAGGCTATTTACAAAACTTTACATCTTGATTGGTTACTGCCAGAATCCTGTGGGTCTATTGTTATTCAGCTCCAAGCTCACTCTGTCTCTGGCAGCACAGTCCTGCAATGTTTCAGTCCCAATACATAACAACCAGGCATAGTTCTGAAGGTGCTTCCCCTCTGCTGACACATAGGCCGAGTTCAGACTGGCAGTTTGGCCCGGCAGCCAAATGTTTCAGGAGCATTTCAGTAGCGGATTAAAGGGGCGGGTTCACACAGGCACATCTGTCCGGCGCCCCCAGCTGTACTCAAGCCGTCTTGTGCCGCTTCCCTCCCGAGTTTAAAAAGTACCAGGTGAAAGTGGTAGCAAACTGTGTGTAGAGTGGGTTGATTCCGGTTCCCTGACATGCGAATGCAAGCGCCGCTAAAGCGGGAACAACCCGCAGTCATTTATATTAGGCGCTGGCTGTTTCCGCGACAGACACCCATGCGCCCATGCACATAGGCACATGCAGCGGAGCGCAGAAACAGCTGCTAACAGCCCACCAGGTGTGGGTCGACAGTGCGAACCCTCCCTTACGCTTTCTCCACGGTATCCTCTCGCTTCATTCACTGCAGGGTGATCGGGAATACCGCGAATAAGCTGTTACCGGTCTGTTCCGGGTCTTCTTTGCCACGACTCCCTAGCGCTTCAAATTGCCAGTCTGAACTCGGCCATAATAGCTTTTAACAATTTTAACAAATTGGGGAGAAATAGGGTAATGCCAGCATGGTAGAGCAGTTACCCCCATGATTGCTACCAAGGATGGGCCGGAGAAGACATAGCAATGTAGGAGGAGGAGGAGGAGATTGGATGTGTACCCCGCCCTTCACTCAGAGTCTCAGAGTGGCTTACAATCTCCTTCCCTTCCTGTTCCCACGACAGACACCCTGTGAGGTAGTTGGGCTGAGAGCGTTCTGAGAGAACTGCTCTTGAGAGAGAACAACTCTGAGAGAACTGTGATTGACCCAAAGTCACCCAGCTGGCTGCATGTGAAGGAGTGGGGAATCAAACCCGGTTCTCCAGATTAGAGTCTGTTGCTCTCAACAGCTACACCAAACTGCCTCTTGTGCATCAAAAGAGTCAAATAAGCACAACTGTGCGTTCCCAGGGATTGTGCTTTCTCAGAAATGTGTATATAACTAGGATTGCAAATTCTGGCTCTGTTAATGCCTGGAACTTTGTCTGCAGCTGTTTATTCATGAATTTAAATATTTGTATCCCAGCCCTCAATCAGAAAGCCGCACACCAGGGTGCCCAACAACATGCTGCGCACAATGAAAATCGCAGTAACAAAATTTCAGTTGCAAAGACATCGATCCTGTGGGAAATCACGTCAGGCCACAGCAACAAACAGTGAAGCCAGACGTTCCACAGTAGCGACAAGAACAGCGGACTTAAAATTCAAATCAAAAGTACAGAAGTGAGGGGGGGGAAACTCCCCCAGGAGAAGAAATCAGTCTTCACCTGGCAGTGAAAAAAGGGCAGATCTGGAACAGAGATACTCACCATGTGAAGGAGGGCATTCCACAGCTGGGGTGCCGTGACGGAAAAGGCCACGCTCTTTGCTGCTCCTCACTGATGGTCTGAAAGGACAGGCAGGGTCTTAGCATGACGGAGTGAGCAAAAAAAACCCTGGCCTTTGTGGCAAGAGAGAGCAAATGCAGTTGTACTTGATATCTTAGGCTGACACATGGCAAGCGTATCGTGATTTGTTCCCGCTGTAGATTTCATTGGGGATATTTTTAAGTGGGTTCAGATGATCACACACCCCTTTCCCAAGTGGCGGCATGGCACAATTTAAAAAAAAAATCTTGGTGCATGCACATATGTGCATACACGCATGCGCAAATTTGCACACATGCACATGTTCACATATGCGGATGCGCACGCATGCGCACAATGGTGAACGTTGCAAAAAAACCCAACAACTACTGGAAGAAGGACGTTCAGACGACCTAATCGCAGTCATTGCGAGAGATGGCTGTCCAGCTAGGCAAATCAGGGATTCAAAGCGCAAGTACCCGGAAAGTAGTCGATTGCCCCACTGTCGGAAAATTCACTAAGGAACCGGGAGGATTGTGTGAGTGAGCCCACTTCAGTGTGGGAGACGGATGTGGGCGTCTGATCAGCAATTTTAAATGCAAGAGGAAACAGCGGTGAAACCTGATCAAAATGACCATGTGACCACAGCCTTCGAGAACTTCTTGTACTGGCACAGACCTTTGCCTGTAAGCAGGGGTCTTGTTGTAGAAAACTAATCGCAATCATTGCGAGAGATGGCTGTCCAGCTAGGCAAATCAGGGATTCAAAGCGCAAGTACCCGGAAAGTAGTCGATTGTCCCAGTGTCGGAAAATTCACTAGGGAACCGTGAGGATTGTGTGAGTGAGCCCACTTCGGTGTGGGAGACGGATGTGGGTGTCTGATCAGCAATTTTAAATGCAAGAGGAAACAGCGGTGAAACCTGATCAAAATGACCATGTGACCACAGCCTTAGAGAACTTCTTGTACCGGCACAGACCTTTGCCTGTAAGGGAACAGCAGTCTTCATCCCGGCCTATGGGATGGAGAATAACAGGGTTTAATACTTTGAAACTGGAACTTTGCTGATGTGCCTTTTCAGCCAATCTTACCTGATTCTCTGTCATTTCAGTTTAGTGTTAATACTTTGGACCAGTTTCAAGTTATTCATGTGTCCTCACAGAGTTACCCGTCAGGAAAACACTTTCTCCTTCCCTGCGCCCAGCTGCATTTAGCCAGAAAACTGCCACTGCACAGTCGGCTTCACTCCCAGCCTCACTAGTGGCTTGATCCAAATCTGCAGCTGGTACCAGTCTCTGGAGCCTGGAATGGGCAAAAGTTCCCACGGTGAAGTTCCATCTCAGAAAGCAATCTTGTAGAAGAGTCTTTTTCCTTTTGTAGGTCACAGTGGCCAAGGTCAAAAGCCCCCTTGCTGGGAAGAAGACACTGTCTCTTACGTTGTTTCTGTCATCCATGGAACAATATTTTACAAATGCTGATTGTGGATTGCTGGGGGCAATCACAAAGACCAATTTCCCACAAGCCGCTGCTCCACCCTTGCTCTTCCCTTTCCCCTGATTTCAAGCATCAGTTTCCCACTCCTTGCTGCACGGTCGCATTTTGACCCACAGCTTTGCCTGATTTCCCCTGCATCTTCTTGATCCTGGTTTTTGGGGGAACAAAAAGACACGGAAAATCAGGTGAAGCGGCGGGTCAAAATGCAGCTGCGCAGCAAGTAGTGGGAAATTAATGAATACAATCGGGGGAAGGGAAGAGCGAGGGTGGCGCAGCTGCTTGTGGGAAATTGGTCAAGGTATTGGAAGGTTGCAGACTGAGCATCCTCCTATAGCGGAGGCAGATAATTTTGAACAGGCCCTCCCTGCAGAAACAAGGGTGATGTCTCTCCCTGGGTTCTTCTGCAGTACCTCCAACTCCAGAGAGATGGTGGAGGAGTCAGGAACTGGTACTTTGCATTGGGAAAGAGATGCTTTGTGGAAGAAAGAAATGAGGCCCAAGAAGCCCACTGATATGGCATCCTGGGCTCCGCATCAGGGACCACTGATTTAGAGTCTGGTGATAAGGACACTCAGGATAATTTCTCTCGGATGGAGTCGATGCGGGGCCTTTCGTCTCTATTCATAACACAAGCAAAGGGCTGCAGCGAGCCCGCATGATTTATTTATTTAGTCTGTTCTTTAATTAACTGATCTCCCGGCAAAAACTGATGCTCAGAGTGCGCATGGGTTCCTGACAGAATAATGGCCCGGAGCACAAAATGTAACATGAGGTAATAAATTTGCGCCTCGTGGAGAGGTCTCTTTTGCTAGGCTAGTATATATAGGGAGGGCTTGCTTATTACAGCTGGTGGTTGTTAGCTATCCAGTGCATCCTGTCCTTTTGCGGACTGAACGAAAGGAGGCTGAATGTTGAGAAAGAGAGAGATCTGAGCTTTCTCCCAGGTTCACCAAGGGTTTGTGCTTCCCAGACAAGCATCATCTCGCCTCTGCTCAGCTTGTGTATTTGCAAACAAATATTACAAAATACTTCCAGACTGTCTCTTCACATCAGAGCTGACCCTGTCAAAGGCTGCCCCTGAAATTTCCTACCTCTCTGGAAAAATGGGTTGCCTGGAACTATATAAAGACACTCTGAGCTACAGCTTCCAATTTCCAATGACCAGCCAACTCCAGTGTAAAATGGCTATGATTGGTAGTTTTCACCCTTATGAGCGACATAGTAGATGGAACTGTGCATACAGGAACACCTGAAATATCCTCCGTGCCTGTAGCACCACTGATAGATATAAAAAATCCAATCCGTCTCTATTCTTTTTAACAGCTGAAGTCCATTTTCTGTTCCTTTGCCTGGTTCTTTGAAAAGAATATGATTTACTGAGCATTCTGTTAAAATGATGGCCTGATAGTCTGCCATGCAGAGGTCATTTCGGGGGGGAACGCGGGGGAACACAGTTCCCCCGGGTGAGGTACTAGGGGCGGGGCACATGACGAAGCCCCGCCCCCCGCTTCCGGCCGCCCTGCTTCCGGCCCTCATTCAGCCAGGAGGAGGCAGAAGAGGGAGGGTTAGTTGCTTCCTCCCTGCCTCTCCCCACCCCTGCCTGCCTGGGGCCAGGGAGGGCCTTCGCGGGGCTTCCTTGCACTCCCGCCGGCCTGGGGGTGTGGCCTTATGACACATTTCCGGTGATGTCAGGGGGTGTGGCATATGCTAATGAGTTATGCTAATGAGTTCCCCTAGCTCTTTTTCTACGAAATGACCCCTGCAGCCATGGGAATTATTCAGGGGAGTCCACGTGTCCCTGAATGCCCTCTGTTTTTTCCCCAGGAGCTTACAGGGCAACCCTAAACGGAGTTACACCCTCCCTTGAAGTCAAGTTTCCCAACCTGGATCTGGCAACCCTACTCCCACACACACAGGTCTCCACCGGTGGCCAGGGGGAAGCTGGCAACCCTAATTGGGCCTAACAGAGATGATGGAGTCCCACTGGAACCAACACCAGTAACTCTGCTTTGCCTTCGTTTTTGCAAATGTACTGTTAAATAGTGGGTTCCGTGGATACAATGATCAGCTCTACTTTATTAGTGATTTCAGCAAGGAGAAGGAAGACGAAAATCCCAGGCAGAAGCCTGGTTTTTAAGCATGTCCAAACCACACCCTGAACACACCCCACTCCCAACGATAGGCTATTTACGTAACATTGTTTCTCCGTTGGTCCATTCTAGGATCCTAGCCAACTATTGTTTGTGGACGCAAGCTCAACCCGACCCCAGGGCTAGTTTAGGGTTGATGCATCCTTAGTACATGACACGTTGTCAACAAGCTGCCATCATATTGTATGTTTTATTCTGCATGGTATATTGTACTCGATTCATTCCCCCTCCTGTTGCCCCTCGTGTAGGTGTTTACTTTCTGTTGCTAGCACACCGCGGAACTGCTCAATGTTAACCAGCTGGTGGTGGGAAGGAGTTATGGCTTGCTCTCTTTGTTATGTATTCTCCGTGGATACAATGATCAGCTCTACTTTATTAGTGATTTCAGCAAGGAGAAGGAAGACGAAAATCCCAGGCAGAAGCCTGGTTTTTAAGCATGCCCAAACCACACCCTGAACACACCCCACTCCCAACGATAGGCTATTTACGTAACACTGTTTCTCCATTGGTCCATTCTAGGATCCTAGCCAACTATTGTTTGTGGACGCAAGCTCAACCCGACCCCAGGGCTAGTTTAGGGTTGACGCATCCTTAGTACATGACACGTACATGGGTGGGTTGATGGCAGAAAGGCCTTGTGAGCATGAAGCATTGTGGGGCGGCTTGCCAGGAAGCAAGGAGACTGCATTCACAGTGTTTTATACCCAGCATCCTTCAGCATCCTTGGATGTTGCTGTGCATGTCCACAGCTGCATCTAGGCTCAATGGAGGCCCTCCCCCCACTGTGGCAATATCACAGTACATTTACGAATGGGGGTGGCAGGGAAGGCTCCAAGGGGTACCATTTTGGGTTCGCCCAAACTTCCTCTTTTGAAAATTGGATCTTGAGTCGATCTGTGTCCCACCCTCCCCATTTCGGGCCCTTAACTGCATATCACCACCATTCTGTTCCAGGATAGATCTCTTTAATGTTTTCTCACCTGACGTGCATAGTTCACAAGGAGAAAATACATCCTTGCTTTTGAGAAACTGGCAGAGAAAGACGACCGGTTAAAAGAGCATATGTGATCTTTCGGTTTCCAGAGTCTTGCCTTTCCCCATGCATACAATTTTAATGAATCAAACACTGGATTCCAAAGGCTCTTCTATTTTAACTTGCTCGGTTTGCAGTTCTGTCTTTCTTCAGCCTGGTGCTAAGTTCAAACAGACTGTGCAAATCACACATCAGTTTGATTTAAGAGGTAGGCTAGAGAATGTTGCACATATTAGATTCCATGTCAAAAATGAAGTCAAATGAGGAGGAAGTTCTTGTATTTTATTGTAATTAAATATGGAAAACAGTTAGGCCAAAGAACCCATCTAAACGGACTACTTTCTTCTCAGTATAATCAGGAAACATGCTTCAATTAATAGGAAAACAATAAGACCAAATAGCTAAACAACAATTGACAACTTTCTTCTTTTTCTTCTTCATCTTCTTCTTCTTCTTGAGCATATTCTGAACATATTCAGGAAATACATAAAGTTAAATACCTAAAATGACATCATCATACCATCATCATGGGAATAATATTCAAACAGCATAATTGGTTACAAAAGCTTAAACAACATTTACATAAAAATCTCCTTATTGGTCAAATGTAAGTAAGGTGTTTCTATGCAATAGCGTCACATATTTACTTGACATGACCTAAGGCATATCGGCTAAAGCTTGTTCTCACCCAAACAAAAGTATTCATTACTGATACGAGACTAAAATCCTATCTGACCCAGACATTGAAAGGTTTGCCCTAAGAACTACAGAATCATGAACTTTGTACCCATTATGTTGTCTGCTAACAATATCAGACCTACAAGAGGAAAGTCTTCTATATAACAGGCCTTTCTAACATCCTAATAAAATATTACTGAAAGAACAAATCTATAAAAACCAGAGAAATATGAATAATCAAAACAGGGGAAAATCTTTATAGTCCCATCTCTACTACAGAAAGGCCTTGTGAGCATGGAGCATTGCGGGGCGGCTTGCCAGGAAGCAAGGAGACTGCATTCACAGTGTTTTATACCCAGCATCCTTCAGCATCCTTGGATGTTGCTGTGCATGTCCACAGCTGCATCTAGGCTCAATGGAGGCCCTCCCCCCACTGTGGCAATATCACGGTACATTTACGAATGGGGAAGGAGTGGCAGGGAAGGCTCCAAGGGGTACCATTTTGGGTTCGCCCAAACTTCCTCTGTTGAAAATTGGATCTTGAGTGGATCTGTGTCCCACCCTCCCCATTTCGGGCCCTTACTGCATATCACTACCATTCTGTTCCAGGATAGATCTCTTTAATGTTTTCTCACCTGACGTGCACAGTTTACAAGGAGAAAATATATCCTGGCTTTTGAGAAACTGGCAGAGAAAGACGACCGGTTAAAAGAGCATATGTGATCTTTCGGTTTCCAGAGTCTTGCCTTTCCCCATGCATACAATTTTAATGAATCAAACACTGGATTCCAAAGGCTCTTCTATTTTAACTTGCTCGGTTTGCAGTTCTGTCTTTCTTCAGCCTGGTGCTAAGTTCAAACAGACTGTGCAAATCACACATGGTAGGGAAGGTTGCATTTATCATGCTTCATAGGATGTAGCAAAACCCTGTTTGAATTCGTTGTGCTTATTGTTTGTGATAAGCAAACTTCCTCCAGCTCATTGAAAATGGGTTTATGTCAAACTATTCCGCCCCCCCCCCAAAAAATACATTTGAGTACAGTAGTTTGTCACGGCATTAATCCCTGTTGCTCTGAAGTCAGCAGGACTATCAAGAATGGGAACGATATTCTTGGGGAACTTGCTCCCCTTGGTGGGCCCGTGAAACTGGGTAAGTCATGTGATACCTTTTTGGGTGGTGTGTGCTGATTTGGCTCATGGTGGTCCTGCAGAATAGACCAACCCTCCCTTCCTCATCTCCTCCCCAATTTTAATCTTGGGTAAAGGTTGTGTTGTCTTGACGTGGATGGCCCAGGCTACCTTCTCGCATCAGACCTCGGAAGCTAAGCAGGGTCAGCCCTGGTTCGTACTTGGATGGGAGACCACCATGGTAGTCCTGGGGTTGCCATACAGAGGCTGGCAATGGAAAGCCACCTCTGGCCCTGACCTGGATAGCCCAGGCCAGAGGTCATTTCGGGGGGGATCGCGGGGGATCGCAGTTCCCCCGGGTGAGGAACGGGGGGCGGGGCACATGATGAAGCCCCGCCCCCTGCTTCCGGCCGCCCCGCTTCCGGCCCTCATTCAGCCAGGAGGAGGCAGGAGAAGAGGGAGGGTAAGTTGCTTCCTCCCTGCCTCTCCCCACCCCTGCCTGCCTGGGGCCAGGGAGGGCCTTCGCGGGGCTTCCTTGCACTCCTGCCGGCCTTGCAGGTCCACCACCGGGCCCCTCACTGGGCTGACCCCTGGCCCAGGCAAGCGCGATCTCATCAGATCTCAAAAGCTAAGCAGGGTTGACTCTGGCTAGTACTTAGATGGGAGACCACCAAGGAATTCCAAGTCGGGAGGACAGGGGCAGGCTTTATTCAGCCACCTCTCTGAATATTCTTCAGGCCCCCAGTAGGGCGCAGTCACCAGAGGCCAACATGACTTCCAGGTGCACACACACACAAAAGTACCAAAAATAAACCGAAAGAAAGATAGAAAACCACCTCTGAACATCTCTTGCCTTGAAAACCCTACGGGGTTGCCATAAGTCGGCTACGACTAGACAGCACTTTATACACACCCAAAAGTTGTGTTCCTCTGACCTGGATAGTCCAAGCCAGCCTGATCTCATCAGATCTCAGAAGCTAAGCAGAGTCAGCCCTGGTTAGTACTTGGATGGGAGACCAAAAGGGCTCCTTTAAAGTACTTTGAAAATTTTGGAAGTTAATGTTATTTTATGATGTACCATATTACTAAAATGTTAATAAAAAGTTTATGATAAAAAAAAATAATAATAATTTTGTCAAAGAGGTTCCGGAACTCCATTCTGACACATTCCCCCAGAAAAAAGAAAGCCCCGGAGGCCACCGAGGAAACCCAGGATTGCTGTTCAGTGGCAGGCAGTGTCAAACCACCTCTGGAGGTCTCTTGCTTTGAAAGCCCCATGAGAGGTTGTCCTCAGTCAGCTGGGCCTGGATGGGTGGGGGAGGGGAGTTTGTGTCCAGCCGTTACACCACTCTCTTATCCGCACACCCACTATCCTGTCCTCCAAACTGTGTGTTTCAGGCGATCCTGTCACAGAAGCAGCAGCTCTCCCGAAGCGATGCGGAGCCTCCCTGGATTCCCTCCCCCCCCAATTATTAGGTATATCTGCTGCAAATCACATTAGGGATTGCCTAAGTTAACAGCTTGTTTTGCCTTCCAATAACAGAAGCAAAAGTAAATGTGACTGCCTAATGCGGCAGACAGCGCAACACACTTTACGGAGCTGTCACAAGCCCAAGGAAAGCACCGATTCCGGTGTGAGTGATTGGAAGAACCCGCTTGCAAATGGCCGTGCTCGCAAGTCAGATGGAGTTAGCGGCTGCGGATTTCCATATATCCCCCATTTCCTTCTTTGTAACGTTGCGTACATTTGTGAGATCTCTTTACTGTTCCCAGTGTGCTCTAATATGTTCGTATGCAAATGGCATTGAGAATCAGGCTCTGATCTATTTGCTTTCCCCCTGCCTAGCCTCATGGGTTTAGGCCACAAGGGGAGTGTATTCGTAGAAAATAAAGTCTAGCTCCAAAGTGGACAGCAGCCACTGAGGAAAAACACCCTCCTTACAAGTGGTGAATTTGGGGAAGGTGGGTGACATGGGGTTGACAGACACCCCCCAGTGGAGATGGGGGTCCTCTGCCACCAGGCCCTGCTCCCCACCACTGATCAGCTGGCCCATGGGGGGAGTTTACCAGGAGAGAGAGGGAGTGGCTACCTCACTGACGATGTGGCAACGTCACTTCCATTGGCAAACTCTGGGTGATGTGCTGGTATTTGGGAAAAACCTCTATGGATGAAGCCATTTTTATCATGGAGTTTTCCCCCAAATAGCAGAGTGTTGCCTTGACATTGTAACGTGATGATGTCACTTCCAGTACATGCTGGAAGTGATGTTACCATGTTGCCAGCAATGTCACCTGGGCCTGCCTCCCACTACTGGTAAGCACTGCTTTTTCAGAGGAAACTGTACTCCCCCAAATGTCACCATATAGTATGAAATTTAAACCAGAGGAAAATAGGTCTCAATCCTAGTACAAATGGTAGCGTTCTAGTATCGAAGATGAGTTCACACAGCAGCCTGTGAAAGAGCTTCTTTTCATTCCAAAGGCTCTGGATGCTTGTATCAGCTATCGGTTCTGACAGCTGCTACAGGCACCCGTACCAGGCTTCATTTCAGTACTCTCTGCTCCGGACCTCTGCTACTTGCTCACTGGTCTGACAGTGTGTGGCTTCTTGTGAATCCCCCCCCCCAATGCTTCCTGACAAAATTCTTATCCTAAGTTGGGAAAATACTGTAAAGACTTAGCACAAGGAGATCTACATTAAGGTTAGCATTTGGCGATGTGCATAGAACTACCTAAGAGCATACATACAGAAAGTGTTCTGAATCTTGGTCTGTATCTTTAAGAGTTTGTATTATCACGCCACCATTTCTTTTTACTTAATGGGTCTAATGCAATTTCTTTGGGGACGTTGTCAGACATGTGCCTACGATTCATCTTTACTAATGTTGTGTGCTGATCTGACAAGTAAAAGCAACCTGAAAACGGCACATTTATAGTGTATCTTATGCCACTGAAGTGCATGCAGTGTGGTGAGGCAGATGGTGCGTCCAATAAGTTATTCATGAAGGATTTGTTGCACATCAGCACTTGAAAAAATTAAGTCTCTTCCTTGCCAGTCAGATCCTGTTGAAATCATTTCCCCTCTTTGTTCTGGATATCAAGCATCCAAAGGGATAAAAATTGATCTTCTGGGTATGTGTGTGTATGTGTGTGTGTCGACTTGCATACATCCACCATATTACAGGCCGTTGTTACTACAAGAGACCCAGAAAAAGAGAAACGAAATAACAAAGGATCAGTTTTGGGGTCACGGTGGGAATAAACAAAGCTACCGAGGAAGAAGAACAGATGTGTATCGAAATGCCTTTGCAAGTCTGTTTTCCTTGGAGAAATCCGTGTCTGTTTTTTTAATATATATATAAAGACAGTATTTAACACTTACGTAGCATAACAGAGTTTAAGTCCAGTGGCAGCTCTAAGACCAACAACGTTTTTTCCCCCCCAAAGTCTACGCTTTTGTGTGCACACACACTACTTCAGATGCATTGAAAAGGAAGTTACCAGTCCATACATGGTTGAGCAGTGGTTGAGCAGTGGAACAGTCTGCCTCGGGAGGTGGTGGATGCTCCTTTGCTGGAAGTTTTCAAGTGGAGGCTGGACAACCATCTTTCGGGTATGTTGTAGGGCTGTCTTTTGGCTGTGCTCCTGCAGAGTGCAGTGGGTTGGACTAGATGACCTGCAAGGTCCCTTCCAACTCTAACACGCTATGATTCTGTGATTCTATACATACAGGTAGACGGTGAGCAGCAAATTAACATCCTGCATAATAAAGGTGTTGAACAGGTGCAAGGACCAAACAGATGCAGGACGAAACTCTTTCACGTGCAAAAGAGGGAGGAGGGAGGAGGGATGTGGCTGTTACTCAGTCTGGGTCCCACAGCCCAAGGAATAAACTTCCCCTGGGCCAAAAGGGGTAGGGGAAAGCAGGGAAGTTTCACATCCCTTCAGTGGTCCTCACACACAATCTTTGCATTTGATTGGGAGTTGATCTTAGTTGGGTAAGAACTGGAACATGCAGAAGATCAGGTAACGGGGGAGTGGGGCATATGAAAAAATAGAGCTGCCAACCTCCAGGAGGCACCTGGAGATCTCCGGCTATTACAGTCGATCTCCAGACAAACGAGATCAGCTCCCCTGGAGAAGATGGCCACTTTGGGAGGTGGACTCTGTGGCGTCATATCCTGCAGAGGTCCCTCCCCTTCCCAAACCCCGCCCTTCCCAGGCTCTACCCCCAAAACTGCCGGGTATTTCCCAACCCCAAACTGGCCTTTCCCAAAATACATAAAGTCTCCACACACTCCAATTGGAGACAGTAACCATAGAGAGACAGGCAGGCAGGGCCAAGCCAGGCACAGGGCCAAAGGTCAACTTCAAGGATCTGAGAGCTTTTTTATCTCTTGATTTTCCTTGGGGGCAGAAGTGGAGGGGGGTCTGGTTCGGAGCGGGGGAGGGGTCATGCCCTGGGCCATTTCCCTATAAGAAGAAGAGGAGGAGGAGGAGATTGGATTTATACCAAAAGGAGGCTGAATGTTGAGAGAGAGAGAGAGAGAGGAGGGGGGAGGAGGAGGAGGAGGAGGATAGGAGGAGGAGGAGGAGGAGGAGGTTGGATTTATACCCCGCCCTTTACTTGGAGTCTCAGAGCGGCTTACAATCTCCCTTCCCTTTCCCTCCCCACAACAAACACCCTGTGAGGTAGGTGGGGCTGAGAGAGCTCTGACAGAAACTGCTCTTTTTCAAGAACAGCTCTTCTCAGAGCTACGGCTTGCCCAAGGTCATCCAGCAGGTACAAGTGGAGGAGTGGGGAATCAAACCCGGTTCTCCCCGATTAGAGCCCACGCACTTAACTACTACACCAAACTGTAGCTTGTGCCCCATCAGTAAACCAGGTAAGCACCCTTTCTTAGCTAATTCAACGAAAGGTGCTGGACTGATCCTCATTTTATTTACACAAATCTACCAGCTTGCTCGTAAAGAGAGGGTTTGTTTTGTGATTGGGAAAGCAAAATCTTGAGCGCGCAAGCAAGAAAGAAAGCAAGCAAGCAAGCAAGCAAGCCGAACTAAATGCTGCCCTTTCTGCACACCTGATATTGTGCTTCATTGGTTGAATCCTTTTTTCGTCCTGTCGGGCTTCCTTCTGGCATCAGAACCAAACAGAGAAAAAGGGTTCAAGCACTAGAGCAGGGGGGGTCCCCAAAATGGCACCCGTCAACATCTTTCCTGGCACCTGCAAGTGTTTTTAGGAAGGAGGCAGGGCCAGGTACGACTCTTACCCAGCAGGGCTTCTGATTGGCCACTGGCAATTTGATTGGCTGTGCAGATTTTTTTTTTTAAATGTTGCTTTGGCAGTAGCCGACACTGCAGCACAAGGATCATCGCCGTTTGACTGAAGTTAAGCTGCGGCAATCGTTTTGTGTCCTGCTCCTCCTCCCGTGGCAGCCATTTTGTGATAGCCATTTTGTCACTGTGCCTGCCACGCCCTGTTGGCATTCCATAGGTGCCCAGAGGCTCAAAAAGGTTGGGGAGCCCTGCATTAGAGTGCAAGGAGGTGATCAGCATGTGAGGGGGCAGCCTTGAGCCCCTCTCATATGCAGTGCTCCCTCTAAGCTGTGGAGACTTGTGAGCAAAAATTCTGCCTCGTGAGCTACTGGCATTAAAGTTGTGAGCGAGCGATTTGGCTGCTGCAGAAACAGTTCCTGAGCTGAGACAAAAAATGTGTGAGCCGGAGGCTAAAAAACTGTGACCTTGCTCAATTCTCACAGTTCCGCAGGGCCTGCAAGACGGAGCTCTTCCGCCAGGCTTTCAATTAGGAGCCGCCGCCACCACCACCACCAACTACCTCATGGGAACATGGGGTATTGGGATGGCCTATTACAAGATCGAGCCACAGTGCTTCGACTGACCGTACCACCGAATCGGGTTCGGAGCTTCATCTACAGGCTACCATCTTGCTCTGACTGAATGCTTTAATAATACCGCTGAGCACTTTATTTTGATAATGGTTGTTTTTATGTGTTTTAGGTGTTCTACTGTTTTATATTGGCACATGGTGCCCTTTTTGTGAGTCACCCTGAGCCCGTTTGCGGGGAGGGCGGGGTAGAAATATAATAACAAAATAAAATAAAAAATAAACACTAACTCAGCTTAGAGGGGACACTGCTCATATGCCCTCCCCATTTGGATTTGAAAAGAGACTCGCTTTTCCCCTTGTTTCTTTACAGTGATTGGGTTAGGTGCTCTCACGAGTTCCTGATAATTTATTGTTAATAATAGTCATGATGGTTTACTGTTTGTCATTAGGTAATGTTTGTACTCACTGCCTGCTTTCTCGGGTGGCTGTGTCCACTCTGCAAGTGAAACATTTAATTGCTTCTACAACCGGGAGACGTATCTGCCTGAAATGTAACAGAGAGGAATATGACCCTCGGCAATTTCATACCTATTAGCTGGGAGAATAAAAGGTTACAGCCGGAAATACATTTCCCATTGAAACCTAAAATGAAAACCAAATTACATAACTAGAAGAAACAGCTTCAATAGCTAATTGGTTCTGTTGTTGAATTGATAAAAAAAACGAAAACACAAAAATAAAAAACCTAGTACAGTTTTATCCTGTCCTTTCTCCATGGAGATCAAGGTAGTATGATTCTCTTGTCCCCTTTTTTATTTTTTTGGGGGGATATTTTGGGGATTTTTTGTATGTGTGTGTCTGCACCTGGAAGTCATGTTGACCTCTGGTGACTGACCCCAACTGGGGGCCTGGAGGATATACAGAGAGGTGGCTGGATAAAGCCTGCCTCTGTCCTCCTGCCTCTGGTATTCCAAGGAAGTCTCCAGGGGTTATTTCTTGCAGGAGCGCACAGGAGCGGAGCGCTGGCAGTAAAGAGCCCAGGAGGCGGGCACATGCAACAAGCCCCGCCCCCTGCTCCCAGAAGTCCCAGGCCACAAGGAGCAAGAAGCAGCCAGGTAGGTTGCAGAGCCCCCCCCTCAAGATAGCATTCCAAAAAAGCCCAGTGGCACCTTTAAGGCTAAGGTTTATTCAGGTACAAGCTGTCCCTCCTCTGTGAGGGCAGATCTGCACATCCCCCCCCCCCATAGCTAGCAATCCAAAAGAGTCCAGTGGAGCCTGATCGGTGGGTGTTGCCTTCTGACACACTTCCGGTGATGTCAGGGGGTGTGGCATATGCAAATAAGTTATGCTAATGAGTTATGCTAATGAGCTCCTGCACCTCTTTTTCTACAAAATGACCCCTGGAAGTCTCCCATCCAAGTACTTGCCAGAGTCGACCCTGCTTAACTGCTGAGATCTGATGAGATCCCGCTTGCCTCACAAAAATCCTCTTCAGTGAGATTAGGCTGAAATGGTGTGACTGGTCTGTCATCATCCAGCAAGCTTTGTGACAAGAGTAGAGATTTCAACTGGAATCTCCCAGATCTTAGCCGGACATTCCAACCACTTCTCCGGACTTCCCTCGTTTCCAGTGTTAATGCAGACACAAGTTTGCTAGAATCCCCCTGGAACAGAAGGGAAATCACTGCTGCAGACTGTAAGCAATTTAAGGGATTGATTAATCAACTGTAGTTTTAATCACAAACTAAAGTTGCCCCCAAACTAATTGATGGGGCAGAGATTTAAGGATAAAGTGTTAAAGGAGCCCACACTGACAAATTGTCTTCCCCTTCTCTCTGCCAGATGTGACAGAAAAGCAATATAAAGAGAGCTTTTCCGTTCAGTCTGTATCCAAGTTAATAGACACTTTGCATTTTGGAATGAAAGCACTTTGCCTGCTCCTTCTGACAGTAAAAACCACCGAAGCAACTCAAGCTGAAATAAATGTCAATGCTTCTTTTTAAATCAAGATTATTCCTGGTACGGATGAGATCTGAAGTTGTTCATTTTTAAAGCCATTGTAATATAATAGAAATCATCCTGTTGCACCAGAATCCTAAACTGCTGAGAAATATGGGTGTTCCATCTTTCAGCGCCTGCAGACATGATCCTTCCCATATGCAAGCATCTGCCCCATGGCTCCTTCCCTTTCTGCAAAGGAAATGTTAGAACCCCTCGGCCAGATTGGAGGAATCCATACTGTGGTTCTTTCATGCACTGCATTACCCTTTTGCCTGTGGGGGGGGGGGGGGGCTCGGGGGGGGGGGGGGGTACGCGTGTTCGCGGGGGGGGGGGGGGGAAATGCTGGTGAGTGGGGAGAGGGTGTCGCAATGTTGGCTTCTTCCATGTGCCCACAGGAGGCTTTACACATTATCTTTGTAGCATGGAAACGGTATAGTGCCTGCCCCTGTGCCATGGAAGGGGATTGTTGTTCTGTATTCTGACTGCACTGTCCATTGTTTCCATTATTGTTGTTTAATTCTCTGTCACCCACCTAGGGTTCCGGTTGCGTGTGGCGAGTGGGGCAGGTTTGTCAATATTTTGAATAGCTTTCTTCCAAGACCGTTTCTGCATGTCGATCACCCATCACTTAAGTATTTATTTATCGCATGGCAGTGTGTAGTATAGTCAGGGGATCCTAAGATTGTCCGGCAGCCAGAGGTTCCTGCTCTTTAGCTTTATATACCACTAGGTGGCGAGCTAGACTTGTTTTTTTAGCCAAGAGACGATTCAGAGGTGGTTTGCCATTGCCTGCCTCTGGGTCACAGCCCTGGAATTCCTTGGAGGTCACCCTTTCAAATATTAGCCAAGGCTGACCCTACTTAGCTTCCAAGATCTGATGGGATCAGGCTAACTTGGGCCATCCAGCTTGGGGCTTCACTTAAGCAATATACTAAACATTTGTTGACTCTCAGCTGACATTGTTGGTTATTTCCATTAACAGTATCCTATCCTATGTGGGAGGAAACTTTTCTAGCATAAGGAGTCTTCCTGCAGATTAAATGGCTGTTCTGTTGAAGGAGCGACAACCTGACTAGCTGAAGCTCATCAGAGCCCAGAAGCTTAACAGGATCAGCCATGTTTAGTTCTTGGATGGGAGGCCACCAAGGAAGACAAGCAGAGGAAGGCAAAGGCCAACCATCACCTCTGCTCATCTCTTGCCTTGAAAACCTCAAAATGGGTTGCCACAAATCGATTGCAACTTGACAGCACTTTATTATTTATCCATTGGAGGGAGGCTCCTTAGGCTGGAGAAAAGACTCAGTGGAGTGGCCGGGTACAGACATAGGCAGCTTGAAATGGGGATTAGAAAGATTCATGGAGGGTAGGACTATCAGTGGCGACTAGCCATGGTAACTAAAGGGAACCTCCACGTTCAGAGGCAACCTCTGAATCCCAGAGCCAGAAGGCCACATCAGGGGAAGGCCTCAGCCTCTGTGCCCTGTTGTTGGCCATCCAGAGGAGCTGGTTGGCCACTGTGTGAGACAGGAAGTTGGACCAGATGGACCACTGGTCTGATCCAGCAGGGCTCTTCTTACAGTATTATGCAGTGCTTGGTCTGTGCTGGCTCATTCAAACATACAGATCATCAGGGCTTTTTTTGTAGAAAAGGCCCAGCAGGAACTCATTAGCATAATAGGCCACACCCAACAGCAGAAACTCGTTAGCATATTAGGCCACACCCCTAACAGCACAACTCATTGGTATATTAGGCCACACCCCCCATTTTACCAGAAGTGTGCTCATCCAGCCACACCCACCTTTTGCTTCTTATTCTGTATACCCAGGGCTTTTTTGTAGCAGGAATTCCTTTGCATGTTAGGCCACACACCCCTAATGTAGCCAGTCCTAATGAGTTTCTGCTGTTGGGTGTGGCCTATTATGCTAATGAGTTCCTGCTGGGC
>NW_015170899.1:1113963-1132213 GCF_001447785.1 Gekko japonicus | reverse complement strand
TCAATTTGTGAACAATAACATCAATCAATGTCTTCGGAACTAGGATGCCAGTATGTTTTCCTCTCTTTTTCAAATTGCTAGCCAAAGAAGGATTTTAAGGGGGGGGGGTTAACCAGGGGCTGCAGGTCAGTGAAATATTCGGACAAAGGCTGAATGAAATCATTAATGGAGCAACTGCTCTGACAAGAAACCTCAGCGTCTGTCGAATCTGGCACGGTGCTCTCTTCCCCTTGGCACATGGAAACTTCCGGCTCTGGTGTTGCTTCTGGGAACCACCGGCAATAACATGAAAGACCTCGGCCTGTAACTGACGCACTTGCAGTAATAATGCAACATAGCTGTTATCCATTTTTTCCCTTTGAGTGAAAATGACATTTTCCTCTCAGCTGTTGACACACGGTTTATTAAGAGTGACAGGTCTGAAGTTCAATGCCAGCCTTCCTAATTAGGAGGCCTTGAAGATCTTAGCCTTGAGGTTGTTCGAGCAGAAAAAAGTATTCCCTCGCACAAACATATTTTATCTCAAGTGCGAGTATGCTTTGGTTGTCTAAACTGCAGTTAGTTATTATAGAGACGCGCCCCCTGTAGCTTCAGGCCAACATTCAGAGGAGCATTTGTATTCAAGATGATAGGTACCCATCAGCGTAAATTTGTATCTCCTATGCAAGGTACGTCTTCTGAACTTTTCAGAAAGAGCTGGAAAATTGGATGGTATTAGCGAGAGCCTTTCAGCTGAGAAATGTCAATAATGTAATTGTGTTGAGCCCAGTACATGGAATTGACTTGTTGGGAGTAGGGTGGCTACAGAGCTGGGGATGAAATCTGTATCTGACAGTTACAAATAAGAGAGTTTATAGAGAAGGGATTGTATACAGGACCTGAGGTTAGGAAGGTATGTAGGAAAAAAATCAATATAATGACAATTTCACAAATAGACTGCCAGATTTCAGAATCTTACAAAAAGTCGACTTGCATTGCTTTTCCTCATAGCTTCCCATGCTACCTTCTTTCTCCAAAATTCTACCTTGGGAAGCTAACCATACAATCCTAAGTAGAGTTATTATAACCTTATAAGTAGTAGAGTGTCTGCTTAGCATGCAAAAGGTCCTGGATTCAATACCTGGCATCTCCAGTTGGAAGGACCAACGATAGGTAATGAGAAAGACCTCAGCCTGAGACCCTAGAGAGCCACTGCCAGTCTGAGTAGACAATACTGACGTTGATGGACCAATGGTTTGATTCAATCTAAGGCAGCTTCATGTGTTCGATGTATTCACTGACTTCATTGGATTTAGAAGTGTGATGAGGATTGCACTCTAAAGCACCCCCTGGCTAATCAGATTGGACTCTTCTTAGATATGAGAGCCAGTTTGGTGTAGTGGTTAGGAGCACGGACTCTAACCTGGGAGAACCAGGTTTGATTCCCCACTACTCCACATGCAGCTGCTGGGTGACTTTGGGCAAGCCACAGTTCTCTCGGAGCTGTTCTGTCAAGAGCTGTTCTCTCAGAGCTCTCTCAGCCCCACCCACCTCACAGGGTGTCTGCTGTGGGGAGAGGAAGGGAAAGGACATTGTAAGCCACTCCGAGTTAAGGGTGGGGTATAAATCCAATCTCTTCTCTTCTTCTTCCGCAAAGATAAGACTAATTTAATCATAATTCTTCTAGAGGTCAGTGCCATGTACTGAGGAATGTTTGGACTAGGTCCTGGCAGGTGGGGTTCAGGGGTCCAAATCATTGCTTGTCCATGAAACTTGTCAATGTGGCCTATCTACCTCACAGGGTTGTTATGAGAATGAAATAGGGAAGAGAGGACCACGAACACTGCCATGAGCACATTGGAAGGGAGGAAAACAGAAACATTCATTCATTCATTCATTCATTCATTCATTCATTCATTCATTCATTCATTGGATTTGTATCCCGCCCTCCCCAAAGGCTCAGGGCGGCTAACAAGGGCAACTGCCAGATTATAAACAATACAAACAGTATAAATACAGTAAATAAAGAATACTACAGTTCATTAAAATTAGTAAAAATAAAATAAAATGTCGGTGCTCCAATACTCACTCCGAATCATAAAACCAAGGTGGTGTTCTGAAGGTGTTACAGCGGAACCACAACAGCAATATATGTCCCCACAACCCTGTCGTCCACATATTTCCTGCACAGTGGCATTAAGTGGTTGCTTAGAAATGTGGTGGGGAGGGTTGACTGGATCTGGGAGACAGTAAATGCTTCCTTAAGAGGGGGTTGTCATCCCTGCCTTCAAAGAGGTGGTGGTGCATCCACTCCTAAAGAAAACTACTCTAGCCACAGGAGATCTGAATATTGTCCAATCTCAAATGTCCCACTCTTGAGCAAGACAATTAAATGACTGATAGTTGGACCAACACTAAGGATTCCTGGACGAAGCACATTGTTTGGATTCCTTCCAGTCTGGTTTCAGGCCTCCTTATGGGGCTGGAACAGTCTTGATTGCCTGGTTCTGTTGGATCTTGGGTTCCCTAGGAGCTAGCCCAGACATCTTTGGGGAGGGTCAGCTCGTACTTTTGAGAACTGGGACTCCGAACTCTGCTCAAAACCTGCCTATTAAAACCATGGAGACTTCTCCATTTATCATGGTGACTGAGATGGTGTGGTGATAGCAGCCATAGATCCGGGGCCGTGGTCCTCTCCGGCAAGGTGGCAATGATGGGATAAATAGAAGAGGAGCAAGAGGACGCTGAACTCTTCCTCCACCTGCCACTTTCCTCCTTCCACCCACAATTTTTCGGGGGACCAGCAGAGGAGGCGTAAGCATTGCTTCCCTGCCTACTTTCTTCCCCTGACACTTTTCAGTGGAGACTGGAGAACCAGCAGCCGCTCTACACATGGTTTCACCCCAATGCAATTTAAGGTTAAAATCTGAGTAGAGATTGCTAGTTACAAGGCTTTGGGAGTTCCTTCTCCTGCTGCAGTCCCATTGATTTGAATATGAACTCTGGGAGAGCGCTTCTCACTAGAGTACGATTGTGAATAAATGCATAAAATGCTAATCCTTTTTCCCTCTCGCTTTATCTGGGTTTTTGCCAGTTTACAATGCTTAATGTCCCTCTCCCCAGGTCCCTTCTCCCAGTCTGCATTATTTCCATGAATATGGAAAATAATTACCCCCATTTTCAAGTGATTATCATTCTTTCTGCATTGTGTGTTTTGATCCCTTCGCTAGAAAAATATTGTTTTTATCCCTCCCCTCCGTGGTTTTTTTTTAATGTGACCATCATTAGAAGCTCTTTGCTTATCCTGTTGTAAATTCCGTCTTGCACTTTGGACGGTGCCTTTTAAATATTCAATTACTCTTTCAATATTGCTAGAATCAAATTGCTGTAATGCCAGACACGACATTACAGAAATGTCAGAGCTAAAGGCGTATCTGGTTGAACTGTGTGTGTTTTAATAACAGTAAGAACAAAGAAAATAAAATATAATGGACCCAGAAAAGGCGCAGGAGAGAAATGTAAATGAATTGATACACGTACACGTGCCATTCCATATGCAGTTTGTCCCAGAAATACTTTGGGGGATTTGCAGGGCAATCCTATGCAGAACTCATGGATTCAAGTGGATTTAGACTAGGGTTGCCGACTCATTCTGGGAGCTTTGGGGGCAGAGGCTGGGGAGGGCAGAGTTTGGAGAAGGAAGGGCTCAACAGGGATGTTAGGCCATAGAGGTCTTGTTCGCACTTGGATCTCATCCCTGGTTTTATCAGAGTTCAACTCGGGACACAATACCTTGCATTTATCCCTGGTTATAACAGCCTCCGTTTGTCCCAGGACAAGTGTGGGGCAAAACCAGGGTGACCGCAATGTAATGTCAAAACAAAAAATACCCCGAGAAAATTACAGAGGTGAACTGTACCATCACTGCACCACCAACACCAATTGGGTACCATCGGGGAGCGAGATAAAGAATGGATAACAGTGCTGTCTGGAACTTACTTTGTTACTTTGTTGTTCTGGGACTATCTTTACCAGAGACCCATCTTAGTTAAGGACTTTTGTGACAACTAGAGCACCTGCACTTTATTGTATTGTATAAATGATTGTTTTATTCTGTTTTTAATTGTATTAATCTTGGCATATGTGCCTCCTCGTGTGCCTTACGGGAGGGCAGGTTATAAATCCATAAATAAATAAATAAATAACTCGAGTGTCATGTAGAATGTAAAAATACCCTGAGACAATTACAGGGGTGAACTCGCGTGTAGTGTAGAATGTACAAATACCCCGAGATAATTACAGGGGTGACCTCGAGTGTAGTGTAGAATGTAAAAATACTCCGAGATAATTACAGGGGTGAACTCGTGTGTAGTGTATACTGGTAGTTCAGGGACAGGGCTGACCCAGGATTTAAGGTCCAGTGCAGAAAGGACCAGAGTCTACATTCCAAAGCAGCCTTTTTCTCCAAGGGATCTGATCTCTGTAGTCTGGAGATGAGTTGTAATTCTGGGACAACTTCAGCCACCATCTGGGGGCTGGCAGCCCTAGTTTATACAGGGGCAACTCTACATGGAATGATACCGTTGAATGCTTACAGCTTGGGTCCATATTCCAAAGAGGTTTAGATCCTGACCTGACAGGATGCCACATCTGACATACTGTTGCGTCCCACCAGAGGGGAAAAAAAGTTTCATTTCTGCATATATTCAGCTCCCATCAGATTCTCCTCCTGCCTTGGTTTCCATATGTGCTTTATCAGGGGTCATTTCGTAGAAAAAGAGGTTCAGGAGCTCATTAGAATAACTCATTTGCATATGCCACGCCCCCTGACATCACCGGAAGTGTGTCAGAAGGCAACACCCACCGCTCAGGCTCCACTGGACTGTTTTGGATTGCTAGCTATTGGGAGGGGGGGCGTGCAAATCTGTCCTCACAGAGGAGGGAGAGCTTGTACCTAAATAAAACTCGGTCTTAAAGGTGCCACTGGACTGTTTTGGACTGGGGGGCCGGGGGGGGGGCTCTCGCGCTTACCTGGGTGGTTCTTGCTGACTGAGGGCTGCTGGGAGCAGGGGGTGGGGCTTGTTGCATGTGCCCACCCCCTGGGCTCTTTACTGCCCGAGCTCCACTCCTGTGCGCTCCTGCAGGAAATTACCCCTGTGGTTTATAAAGTCATTCAGAGAAGCTCCTTTTCTGGGAAATGTTTATCCACTGGTTTTGTTTTTGGCACGAGAGCATCCGAGAATTTGTGTTCAGAGACTGACAGACGCAGAGTTACTGCAGTCGAAGCCCACTGAAATGGAAGGGCTTAGACTAACTCTGCATTGGATTGCACTGTAAATCTGTCTTCTGTACGGAGTATATAGGTTGTGATTTGTAAGGGTGGATTTGTGTGTTCACATACATCACTGGACGACTGCGGCATCTGGTGATGATCTGACAATCAAGCAGCCGGTTTCACAGAGCCTTCATATACATCCGTGGTAGCTGCATTTTGAATACTGTGTACTGTTCTGGTCTCCATTATCTGAAAATGTTGTAGTGCTGGCAGCCCCATAGCCAGAATTTTTTTGCGGGGGGGGGCAAATTGGGCCTGCTGGCAGAGGGTGGGGGTGAACTTATCAGCAGCTCCCAAGCCCTCCCAAGTCGCCCCCCCCATGGCTCAGGCTCGCATTGGAGGGGAGGGGGCGACTGCTACCTGGCCTCGCTGGGTATTCCTGCTTTCTCAGTCTTTGAGAAGGAAGACCTGGTGAGGCCATGTGGGGGACACCCCTCTCTCTCACCTCCAGCTTAGCTGCAGCCGGAAGCAGGAAGACCCGGCAAGGCTGCGTGGGGAGGGTGAGGTGTGGCCTCTGTGCAGCCTCCCCAGGTCTTCCTGCTTCCGCAGCTGGCTTTTCAAACTGAGAAGCCGGCTGCGGAAGCAGGACAACCCGGCGAGACTGCCCCCCTCTCCCCTCCTGCGGGGGCCGGGCATATTCATGGGGGTGTTGCCCTCGTGTGCCCCCTGAGTGCTGGCAAGCCCTAACCTGTATTGCTCAGGCTAGCCCGATCTCATTAGATCCCAGAAGCTAAGCAGGGTTGACCCTGGTTAGTATTTGGATGGGAGACCACCGAGAAATACTAGGGTTGCTACACAAAGCAGGCAATGGCAAACCAACTCTGTTTGTCTCTTTTCTTGAAAACCCTGTGTGGTCACCATAAGTGACTCGGATGTGACTTGACAGCACAAGAAAAAAGTGCCGGAAAGCCGTCCATCCATAGTAGGTCAATGCTGTACTCTTTGCCATTAAGGGATCATCACTGATAGCCAGGGCTATTTTTGGGCAGGAACGCACAGGAAAGGAGTTCCGGCTGGCTCCCAAGTTGGCCACACCCAGCAGGAACTCATTAGCATAATAGGCCACACCCAACAGTAGGAACTCATTAGGATTGGCTACATTAGGGGTGTGTGGCCTAACATGCAAAGGAGTTCCTGCTACAAAAAAGCCCTGGGTTTGGACAACAAACCAGGTCAACAGAATAACAAGCAAAAGGTGGGTGTGGCTGGATGACCACACTTCTGGTAACACAGGGGTGTGGCCTAATATGCTAATGAGCTGTGCTGTCGGGGGTGTGGCGTAATATGCTAATGGTTTCCTGCTGTTGGGTATGGCCTATTATGCTAATGAGTTGCTGCTGGGCTTTTTCTACAAAAAAAGCCCTGCTGATAGCTCTTCTAGACTTAGTTGTTGCAGTGATTTTCAGCCTCTGCAGTAGCTGGAGTTGGCTACCGTAGTTCATCAGGTCACTAAAAATACATGGGAATGAGTTGTGCATGTTAAGTGTCATCAAGTCACTTCTGATTCATAGTGAACCTATGAATTAAGGACCTCCAAAACATCCTATCATTAACAGCCTTCCTCGGGTCTTACAGACTGAATCCCGTGGCTTCCTTTGCTGAGTCCATCCATCTCATGATGGGTTTTCCTCTTCTGCTGCCTTCAGCTTTTCCTAGTACCTGGAGAAGTGAAAGCTCAAACCCTGACACATATTTTGTTAAGTCTTCAAGGTACTATTGGACTCTTGCTCTTTTCTGCTGTCTTTTCCAGTTACTCTTGTCTTTTTATCATGAGACCAAAGCACGATAGCCTCAGCCGAGTCATTTTTAGCTTCTAGGGAGTGGTCAAGCTTGACTTATTATGTCACCATTTAAATGTTTTAGAAATTAAAAGCGAAGTTCAGCTTTCTGTTTTTGAACATACTTAACCTTACATGGCACAAAACAATGGGCGTTGAAGAGGGTTTTCGGTGGTTACTCTTTTGCACTTCGTAATAACCATAGCAGTAGTCACAGGGAAGAATAATCTCATATGCCCAAGTGAGGGCAATTCCCTCTGTTTATCCTCACTAAGCAATGGCTTGATTCACAAACAGACCAATCTCAAAGTGAAACCCTACATGTTATTGTTGTTGCATCTTCTTCTCTTTTTTCAGATTCTTTGGATAATCGATCAGTTGCTAGAATACATTTCTGTCAGTACAATTTTGTTTTTAAGATCCAGAGGGGGGGGGGAAGGCCAGTGTATATAATTCTATGGATTTTCTGTAGCCCACTGTGAAGATATTCTGCCTCACATTTTTTACTCATTGTTAAACATCCTGTTTCTTTGCACAAGCCAGTCCTTTTCTTGTGTGCATTTAATGAACAAAACCCAGTGGAAGCAACATTGAACTCTCTACCATAAGGTCTGTACAGCCAGGTTTTCTGAATAACCTTACAAAAGTATTTAAAAGAATGCATTCTATGCAATAACCCCAGAGTAGCATGAAGCCTCTCACTCTTCCTCTAATTCAAAAAATCAACATTCTGAAAGTTTGTTCTAGAAGGGTTGGAAGAGGTTTTCTCTTGTGTATTAATTATATTTCAGAACACGGGAAGTGACAGAGGTTGGTGGGCAACCCTGAACTTATCGAGAAGGCTACTTGAATTCCCTGAGATTCTATTTCCAGGTCCATGATTAAAAGCAATAACATTTCTTTCTACTGGTTTCTACTGGGATTCTTGGGAAGTGCACGGCACTGACTAAAGATCAAGAGGGGGTCAAGAATTCACACCTGGAACAGCTAGACAATATATCTGTACACATGCACAAACATACACCCCCCCACACATGGGAAGCTTGCAGGCAGAAACATAGAAAACATTAGGGACTGGGATTTCCACGTGATTGCTGTTTTAAAGAGAATCTCACTTATTCCAGAACTTATCTAGAATATAATGAGCATCCCTTATCAGAACTGGTATAGAAAGGACACTGTAACATCACATTACCCATTATTTATGAAATGTTGAAAGGGGAAATCCTACCAGCAGCCTGTGAAACCATGCCGTTCTTCTCATACTCTTGAAACGAATAATGGTATGGACCCAGTACTGCTTATGTGGGAGGAAGGATTTCGGTCATGAAACTCAACTTTCTCATCTCCCCTCCCCTGCTGCCACCTGAAACTGTCCCCCCAAATGCTCTTGGGAGCAGCATTTGTGTGTGTGAGGCGGGGTGGAGTATTTTCAGCTGCACTGAGAAGGGTGTGTGTGAGAATGTCATGCTCCACAGGAGAGGCTGTTGATCATGCCATCCGCAGAAACGCTCTGTTGGATCCAGCACAACAAAGATCCTGATCTTTCAGCTCTTTTTTCCTACCAGCAGCCATCTCCATCCCTAGGAAAACTTATTTCTGAGCTTGCAGGACCTGCGTAGAGTAATAGTCCTGTAGTCTGAGTGGCTGCAGAGAGGAAGGGGTGAAGTCACTTCTTCTGTGCTTATATCTCCATTAGGGCTGTGGTCAGATGACAGGCTTAGTGTGGTCTGGCCCTGCTCTAGTAATCCAGGGGTGTGTGTTTTTTTGTAACAGAGAGTTACCCTTAACACACTTCACTGCACACTCACCTCGTGGTTGATTGATCAAACGTGGCAGCCATGGAGTGAGGCGGTCAGGCAGCTTTTTAAAATTGTCTTTTGAGCATGTGCATAAGCACATATTGGAAGTAGCGCTTCAAACTCCTGGCAGGATGGCAGCATGCACAGATGCGTATATTGAAAGCAGTGCTTCAAACTCCTGGCAGGATGGCGGCAGCTGGTGGCCAATGGGATTGCTGGAGGAGACTGCTGGGATATATAGTGCAGTGTGGGGGGAGTGTTTTTGAAACTGTGCTTTGGAAGTTTTTAAACGAAAAAACACAGTTTTGAGAAGCTCTTGTGTGAGAGAGATTTCTGTAAGATGTCTGTAAGAATAAACACACATGCAGCACTTCATAGCCATGGTGTGAATATGCAGTTCTGCGCACTTCACTAACTGCCTAAAAAAAAAAAGCTCCAAACCAGAAGGGAACATTTAGACTTCCCAAATGGTTTGAGAGCGTGATGGATTGATCAGACTTCTGGAGATTTGGGCTGAGACTGCTGACACCAGGAAGGTCCGGACCTTCCCCATTGTCAAATACCTCCGATTCGAAGACTGGTTAGAACAGGGTGCCTATGACTGGGGAACAGGAGACAGATGTTGCTGTCAGATTGTGCATTTTCAATCCGGAAGGGAACAGCAACGACACCGGATCAAACAGCTCATCTGATTGCAGCCTAGCACAAGAGGCAGGAGAGAGTCATTCTGCCTCCTCCCCGCTGCAGCCTCCTGATGAGTGTGACCGTCAGTCCATGTAGGTCCTCCAGCCCTGGGGAATCCTGGGTCATAAATGGCTGCTGGGAGGAGGGGAGAATCAGAAAGACTTGCGGCTAACCTCTCTTTCTGCTGAAGAATTGCGGAATCTAACCCATTAACTCAGTCTCTGTATTACTGCATATTACTTCTTAATAAACGTTACTAGCAAAGTTTAAAGGACTTGGTGTGATAGATATCAAAATATTAGAAACTGGCATGAGTTATTTTTTTAAAAGTTTATTTAGTATAACTTATGTTTGTCTTGGTTCACTTTCGGAAACTTAACAAATCAAAGAATCTCCCCCCCACCCCAAAACTTTTCAAAAGTTTCTTCAAAATGATCCACGTTAGTCTCCCCCCCCCCACAGCAAAGCAATCCTTCATTTGTGGAAAACAACCCAGTGTTTCTTCCCATTGTTGAGTTTGCAGTATGCATTCTGACATTCATTGTTTCTGACACTTGTTGCTGTAACGGAATAAGAATATATTCCCTTTGAGTTTTCATTAAAACACCAGAATCTTCTCGGGTTGCCATTAACATGGCAGTTATTTATGCGGGTGATCGGCCGGTGACAGCCAGCCTGAGGAATATTAGATATCACAAAGGCAATGTGAAAACAGAGCCAGGGTTCACGCTTATTATCACAAGTGTTAAAACAATTTGCGATATTGGCTTCTGGCAAAAACACAGACTTGGGTCATTCAGGACTCCTCTTTTTGTGTGAAAAGTTTCCCTCCCCATCAGCATACAAACAAGATAATATATGCAGACCATCCACAAAGACCTGGCTGACGTGGGCCTATCCTGACTAAGATCCCGACACCCAGCAATAAGATCACATAAATTCAATCTAGGGAATGAATGGTTGCGGACATGGATGCGATCAGTTCCACCCGATATCCATCATCTGATAAACACCAGCGAGAGGCCCACAGAATTTGACTTGCCATGTAAAGTATGGAAGACGGCCAATAGAATACAAACAGACATTGGCCTGTTGTTTAAATGGGGCAAAATACCAGGACCTGAATGAGATTGTGGTACAGCCCGCCGAACTATTTTTGTTTATTTATTCATTTATTTTTCATAGTTGTATCCCGCCCATCCCGAAAGCGGGCTCAGGGTGGGTGACATCATCTTTCAACAATTACAATGAAGTTTAAAACCACAGTATAAACATTTAAAATCAGTAGTTATAGCTACTGGTGAAAGTTCCGACCCATTAATACAGATGGATATGGCCGGTTGCCGATAGATGGCTGGCTGGCAGGTAGGAGGCAGCAGCCTTGGGGAGGCCATATGTGGATGCCCGCTGCCTCAACCAAAAGCCTGGCAGAACAGCTCCGTCTTGCAAGCCCTGCAGAACTGAGTAAGATCCTGCAGGGCCCTGATCTCGATGGGGAACACATTCCACCAGGTGGGGATAAGGGCAGAGAAGGACAGATTTTCCATCTGTCACAGGAATGTGAGCGTCTTGCTTTCCAGGGTGATGTGATGGAGCTCTTTAAACTCTCCCCAGCTGCGTTGGAGTGGATTGGAAATTTAGATATTAGTATTAAGGGGGATTGCCCAGTCGATCTGTATACCCGTTGTATCAACTTGGTTATGTATTTGATATCATTATATGCCTCCTGTGTGTAACTCTGTCATACGATAAATAAATAAATAATAATGTGTGAAGAGAGCTCCATGAGTCCCAATTTATGTATATCAGTCTGGGTCATGCAATTCCTTTATCTCAAAGGGGGGAAAGGGCGGGGAAGAAGGGCGTACAGATACAGGTTTCTGTGCCATGTGTTATACAAATAGATTCCCAATCAAAAAAATTAAGTCAAAATGAGGAGGAAGGTCTTAGTGTTTTAATTGCAATCAAGACACCTGAAAACAGTTAGGCCAAACAGCCCATCCAAAGAAAAGAGAAAAAAAAGACTGCTTTCGGAACACAATCAGGAAGTACATGAAATTTTATACTTGAAATGACATAGTCGTGAAGATAACATTCAAAAAGCATAATTGGTTACAAAAAACAATGCATCATTTGAGTAATAGTTCCCTTATTGGTCAAATGTAAAGAAAGGTGTGTCTAAACAATATCTTAAAATGTTTACTGAACCTCACCTGAATAATATTGGCCAAGGAGACTTTATACCCAAAGGTTTTTTTTCTGATACGAAGCTAAAATCCCTTTTGACCCAGACACTGCAAAGTTTTACCCTAAACAACTAAAAACCATGAGCCCTATGCCTATCTTCTATACCAAAAGAATTTTGTTTTCTTGTCTGCTAACATCAGCTAGAGAAAATAATCTAACCTACAAGAGGAAGGCCTAGTATTTAATAGGCCTTCATTACATCCTAATAAAATCTTACTTAGGAGAGAAATCTATAAAACCAGAAAAAATATGAATAATCAAAAGGAAAAAAATTCTTTATATTCCCATTCATATTACACATGTTCCCCCTTCACATGTTATACTCTGTATATGGTGGAGGGTAGGAATCCAGGTTCATTCCGATATGTAAAGAAGATTATAAGGCTGAGAAGTGCATGAAACAGACTGCACACCTTGGAAAAAATGCTCTCCTGTTGGAGAGTGTATGAGAGCAAAGTAATCACATTGGGTTACAGTTTTTCCTTTGCCCATGTCCAAACAGTAATCTACTTTGTAAAGACAGATGATCGGGACGTTCAGATTTACCAAGGAGGAACTTGACAGGCTGTGCATGTAATGACTCGAAAAGCCATTCTTGTTGGTGATTAGAGTTAGATTTATTCCTTGTCAACATTAGCCAAGCATGCAGCTTCCGTCAGTGGTACCGGGGTTGAAAAGCAGGAGGGGCAATAAACCATGCTCCATCTTATTTTCATTCATCTTTCTTATCTTCATCTATGCGGTAGGTTCTCTCTATTATTATAGAAGGGTAGTTCAAAGTAGTTTGGTTGCTCTTTTTTTTTTTCTTTTCAAAATTTGAGCGCTGTATTTTCACCTGAAAAGTGTGTTCTGGTCTGCTCTTTCAGCATCCAATCTGGAAAATTCTTTTTTGTGGGAGTTACAAAGAAAAAAGGATTGAACCGATTTAAAACCTCAGGATGCAAAGATTGGTCATTGTTTGGACCGCAGTTAACTGAAGCACAGACACTGCTTTGCATAACGGAGATGCACTAACATATGAACGGGGATGACTTTGCGTCAAAATCTCTGAAGGTTGCAAGCACTTTTCAGCTATTTCCTTTCTGTAATCCGTAATGTCTTCCAGTGTCAAAGGGCTTCCCTTACTTCAGATTTTTTTCAGCGGCAGAGACACGATGATAACGTCTGGTTTCAGATTTTCTTTTAAAATTGAAGTGAACGTTTCCAGCTGATTCCAATGACTACTCAAGTTGTCAAATATCGGCACCGCAGCCAGGTGTAGTTTCAGCCTTAATTTCCATTGAGCTTTCACTGAACGTGACTCATCTTGTTTGAAGAGGAACTGTTGTTTTTTGTGTTGGTGTAGAATTGCAAAATACACGTGGGAAACTTCAAAAAGTTAAAAACAAACAAACACCTGTTGCTATCCAAAATTTGATAGCCGGTCAAGCCAGTAGGTGGGTTTGTGTTCTTCCTCACGTAGCCCCAAATCAGTAGGGATTAGCTGTTTCTCCAGATAACACCCGCACCTTATGCTCCCAGCCATGGTTCTCAGATCTGAGTTTCTGGGCCATTCGACAAAAATAATCATGTTGTATCTCTCTGGTGACATCTGACAGGGAGGGAGTGTAATAAAGGTGGCTGTCAGCTAGAGAAAACACTCATGAAGGGCGTACCACACCATGACTTTAGCATGGGATGCAATTGTACTGTGACCAGACAGATGGGTGGCAGTAAATGAAGTATCCCGCTATTTCCCCTGAGACATATGAAACCAGTGTCCTTCCTTCAATGTTCTGTCATGGTTGTACGCGCAATTAGCTACAGAATATTAGTTTGCCCTGCTGGATGCAAGTCGACATTTTCCACAAAATAGAGTGGTGATAGGAATCTACTGGCAATTTCAAGGCATTGGGGCTGCAATATAATCTCCTTGGCTTTCAGCTTTTTTCTTACGGGCTGTGTATTGCGTGTGTGTCGAAGCAGATGAGCAGGCTTGGGTCTGGATAGCCCCACTGAGGAACCACTTCAGTTGGCCTAATTTCAGTGCCGGCTAGGGCAGTGGGGTTCGAGGTGGACGGATCTGTACATGGGAGGACAAGCCTCCATAGACTTACTTGGGTGAGCCAATGAAATTTCATTTCAGTGAGAGTAGAGCCCGTCCATTCCAGTGACCAGGAAACAGAGTCAGCTGGAGGAAGTCATAATGTCATGCACAAAGACTTACGTTTTCTTGCAAACTTTCCCAAACCCTGGATGATTTCAATGTGCAGAGGTCATTTCAGGGGGGGGGGAACGCGGGGGATCGCAGTTCCCCCGGGTGAGGTACAGGGGCAGGGCACATGACGAAGCCCCGCCCCCTGCTTCCGGCCGCCCTGCTTCCGGCCCTCATTCAGCCAGGAGGAGGCAGGAGAAGAGGGAGGGTAAGTTGCTTCCTCCCTGCCTCTCCCCACCCCTGCCTGCCTGGGGCCAGGGAGGGCCTTCGCGGGGCTTCCTTGCACTCCCACCGGCCTTGCAGGTCCATCGCCGGGCCCCTCATGGGGCTCGGCAGTGGAGCTGCAAGGCCGGCGGCGGCCGGGACCGTTGGGACTGGTGTGTGTGGCCTTATGACACACTTCCGGTGATGTCAGCGGGTGTGGCCTTAGGTCCACCGCCGGGCCCCTCATGGGGCTCGGCAGTGGAGCTGCAGGGCCGGCGGCGGCGCCGGCCGGGACCGTTGGGAGTGGTGTGTGTGGCCTTATGACACACTTCCGGTGATGTCAGGGGGTGTGGCCTTATGACACACTTCCGGAGATGTCAGGGGGTGTGGCATATGCTAATGAGTTATGCTAATGAGTTCCCCTAGCTCTTTTTCTACGAAACGACCCCTGTCAATGTGTACCGTTGCTTTCAGTTTGGTTCTAATTTGCTTCCGTGCGTCGTTTAAGTCGTTTTGAGTGCTGGCTTTTTATGGTTTTTGTTGTCGCAAGTTGTCTTTTTAATAACCATAACCATCACTATGATATGCAGCATACATAGGTCCATTTCCTTTTTTATATTGGGATGAATCGAATACTTATGAGGACTCTGAGGGGAGATCTCATTGTCCCCTCTCTCTTTTGCTTTTCCTCTTTGTATTCCCCTAGCGGTGCCCGCAGCGCTCTCCTACCTGCCCACCTACCTGCTTGTTTTCTGTTTCCCCATTTTGTATTTTTCTGCAAACCTGTGACTTACAGCAGGCTTGCAGGCAAATCCCTCTTGTCTGTCCTCAGCCCCACTGTGTGGATTTTTTTGATCCACAATCTATGGCTCTGTACAAAATTTGGTATCCTGATGGTGTGCTGAATCAGGTGTGCCAAAATACCATTCATGTTAAATCAGGGGAAACTGTAGGGCTGCAGTCCCATTGTATGACATTAGAATCCACCATGACTTGTTCTTTCTTCTCAGTACCAGTTGAAATTCGTCATGGGATGTATTAGCTTTGCCGTTGAATACTTATCACCTTTTGTCAAAGTGTTAGTTCTCACACCATGTCACTTGGTGCTGTTTTTGCAAGAAAAAGAAATGCTCTCAAAACTCTCTAGGGCACATTTGTGTGACACTTTCTGTCCAGCCCAAGGTTTCAGGCACCAAATGCAGTGTTGTGTGAAATCATCCTCCAAAGTAGGTTGCACACTTCTCCGAGGGCAGACATCTGAGGCTGGCTGGCTGGCATATCATCCTATGTGTTATCTGTCCCGTGTTGTGAATAGGACTCATGTTGACTTAGCAAGGAAATGTCATATGATTTCTTGCTAATTATGTACCTCTTCCCTGTATACACTCATCTTTCTTCTCTGTTGCAACATAAATGTATCTTGGGGAAAAGAGGCTTCCGCCTCAGATCAGGCCAGCTGCTCCCCAGGAGAAGAAGAAGAACAGGTTGGATTTATACCCAGGCCTTCACTACCCAAAGGAGTCTCAGAGTGATTTACAATCCCTTTCCCTTCCCCTCCCCACAACAGACTCCCTGTGAGGTAGTTGGGACTGAGAGAGCTCTTTCAAGAACCACCCTTGAGAGAACAGCTCTGAAAGAACTTATGACTGACCCAAAGTCACACCAGCAGCTGCATGTGGAGGAGTGGGGAATCAAACCCGGTTCTCCCAGATTAGAGTCCGCGCTCTTAACCACTACACCAAACTGGCTCTCTGGAGGAAGCAAGGGAGGCCTCCGAGGAACACAAAGGGCGCCTTGCTGCAGCAGGAAAATGTGGTCACTTCCTGGTTGAGAGTCACCCCAAATGGAGCCCCTGGCTCCGCAGACGTCTTACGTTGGAGGCAACCCAGGGACGGAGGGAGGAAGGAAGAGGCTCCGGTGGGTTGGGAAGCAGAGGAGGGGGCCAGCTGCTCCTCTCCAGCTGCCCTGTGGAGCTGTAGGCGTGGTGCTACCCTCTGAACAAGGTTCTTCCTGTGTGATTGCAGTATTCTAGCTGGCTCTCCTTTGGGTGGGCAAGCAAGCCAAGTGAGCGGATCAGGTAGGCAGGTGTCTCTGCGGTGTGCTTGGCATCATGTGACCTGTGGTGGCTGGGTCACATGAGTGTGTCACATGACTCATCTGCGCAGGTGTATACAGAGAGGCTGTCCTGCCTGCCTGATCTGCCCACTCCTCACCCACCTGCTGGGCTCGCTCACTGCCGTGCCCTGTAGTGAGGCAAACGAGTGTGGCCGGTGCTCCTGCGTGACCCGGCCCTTTGGGTGGGGGTGATGAGGTGATGGGCAGGGATGGTAGTGAGGGAGCGTGGTGCGGGGACATGGATGGTGACGCATGGCTCGCAACTGAGTGGGCTAGGCCCTGAAATGCCGCACCATAGCTCCAGGCCTGATCTTAGCTATGACCAGCATGGTCATTCAATTCCACTTCTAACTGATACTTATCTGGGGGAAGTTCTCGTAATTAAAAATGGAATGAAATAAGAGTGAATGCAGTGCAGGCGATAGTTTGGACAGATAAAGGAATAAGAAACAGAAAGCTACTTGTCCGCATGTATATTTGATCCCTTCAAGGTTTGTCCTGGTAACCTAGCCTTATTTATGAACCAAGCTAACCATGATATGGGTCATACAGTTATGCATATCTCAACTTTTTTAGATGGTACCCGATAGTATTTTTGGTGATCTTGAACATCCAAGAAGACAGGAAGCATTCCAAAAAGTATGGTTTTGCTGTGTCCAACCTATGAGCCAACTTGTCCAGCCGGACTCCTGTGCAAACTGACGGGGGAATATGCTAGGCTGAAGCGTGTCATAGATTTAGCCAGAAGATACCAGGGTAGAGAAAACACTCATGGGGTATAGCCAGGGCTATTTTTGGGCAGGAACGCACAGGAACGGAGTTCCGGCTGGCTCCCAAGTTGGCTACACCAATCAGGAACTCATTAGCAAATAGGCCACAGCCAAAAGCAGAAACTCATTAGGACTGGCTACATTAGGGGTGTATGGCCTAACATGCAAAGGAATTCCTGCTACAAAAAAGGCCCTGGGTTTTGACAACAAACAAGGTCAACAGACTAACAAACAAAAGTGGGTGTGGCTGGATAACCACACTTCTGGTAACATGGGGGTGCGGTCTAATGTGCTAATGAGCTGTGATGTCAGGGGTGTGGCCTAATATGCTAACGAGTTCCTGCTGTTGGGTGTGGCCTATTATGCTAATGAGTTCCTGCTGGGCTTTTTCTACAAAAAGAGCCCTGGGTATAGCACACTGCAACTTTGGCGACAGTCTTGTTTGTTTTTTTGAGGCACCAATCCATCCACTGAAACATTTTGTTTATTTATAGCCTTTCTTTCTTTCTGAGACTCAAAGGCAGATCACGCAACATAAAACAATGCAATCAGACAGCATATCTCACGCCATAAACAATGCAATGCAACTAGGATTGCAAAGAATAGAAAACAATTGAAAAAGCATGACAAGACACATCGTAATGCAGAAAGTGGTGTTACAAAAGTAGAAGATAATGCAGTGAGAGCGAGATATTACCTAGATCAGGGGTGTCCAACTCATTTGTTATGGAGGGCCGGATTTGACCTAAATTGGACTTTGTCGGGCCGGGCCATGTATGTCATAAAATGTAATGCCAGGTAGCTGAGATATAAACTTTATAAAGGATGCAAACACAAAGTTTTTTAAAATTAAAATAAAAACATGCCTGAAACATTAGCATTCTTCCAGTACTTTGCTTATTTAACAGTCTCTGATAACTGACACTCCTTGCTCTGAATTATTGCATCAAAATGTCTGTGCTGTTGCAGTCTGGGAGGGGGAGGGGGAAGAGCCTCAGCCCAGTGCAGGGAGAACAAGCTTGCCTATCTATCTCTCCTGAGCGATTGAGAGAGTCTGGGAAAGCAACCTTTGATGCAACAGAGGCAGCAGAACTGGACGAAGAAGCAGGAGACAGACAGTCCCTTGCGGGCCTGATAGAAGC
>NW_015170899.1:1089961-1113948 GCF_001447785.1 Gekko japonicus | reverse complement strand
GGGGCTGATCTGGCCCCGGGCCGCATGTTTGACACCCTGACCTAGATCATGCCTAGAATAAACAGTGGCGTCGGCTGCAATCCTGTTCGCTTTGTAAAAGTGCCTTTCTTATACCATAGCCCTGTTCGCTTTATAAAATACTCTCCTGATAGGGTTGCCAGGCAGTCTTACACATTAACAGCTTGGTGTAGTGGTTAAGAGCATCAGGACTCCTATCAGGACACTTATCTGTTTGATTCCCCACGCCTTCACAGGAAGCCAGCTGGGTGACCTTGGGTGAGTCACAGTTCTCTCAGAGCTCTCAGAGCCCCACCTCCCTCACATGGTGTCTATTGTGGGGAGAGGAAGGGAAGGTGATTGTAAGGCACTCTGAGACTCCTTTGGGTAGTGAAGGGCAGAGTATAAATCCTCCTCCTCCTTGGGCAGACAAAACATCTGCATGGCTCCAGAGCCACAGAGCTCACATCAGGGGCCTGAAGCAAATGTCTAAAAGAAGTTGCAAAGGCATTGCCTCCTGCCTGTCCCCTGCATACAACTTGAGCTTCTATGATGCTGCTGAAGGAAGGGAACTTAAGAATGCAGCTTGGTTGTCTTCTGCACGCCTCACCTAGCCATCCAAAGAGAAGCCAGTGCAGAAGATGAATCATTGATTTAACCTGCTTCTCATATGAATCATTGCTCTTTGTATTGGCAGGCACAGCGTGCCTTAATGTTGTCTGATTGTTGCACACTAGCCGATGCTGCATATTTATATGGCTACAGTCACTCTAGCATCCCAGCACATCTAAGGCAGGGGGATGCCTCAGCGCATAACAGAAGTGGGAGGGTGTGTGTGTGTCGGGGGAAAGATGTATGAGAACCATCAAAGCTTTCCATATAATGCTCTGTGGCAAGAGAGGCAAGGGTGGATCATCTCCTTTCCAAGTATAGCTCCCGTATATAAACTAACAAAAATACTTTTTTTTTAGAATTGCTTGTGAGCAATTATCAAAAGGGTTCTTCACTTTGAATGGTGGAAATTTGCATTTGCTGCTGCTCTCATTGTAAGAAGAGTGCTTCTCCCTTACATGGAAGAATATGAGGGGGTTTTTTAGGGGGGGGGGGGGTTGTTCTGTAGCCCTCAGAGTGCTGTAGCTTGTAAATTTATGGATGCCGATACAAAAAGTCTGTGCGCTACTATGGATAAGTGTTCTCAACACATCTGTGGATTGAGAATAGTGTTCTATTAAAAAAAAATGCAAGATTTTTGCCCCCCAAAAAGAAGAAGCAGGAAGCAAATAGAAAAAAAAATATTGTCAAGGATACAGGCAGAAATATAGGGTACAGTTGCTGGACTTGACCAAAAAGATAATGGAGAATGTTTCTGCATTTAGAAACAGAGCTAGCCTGGTCTTCCAAAAGGGAGTTTAGAGACCCAGAACAGAATAGCAGTGGAGGACCACGAGAGACAAAGAAGTAACACAGTTATATGGCCGTGTCTATATTAGAACCCATCTAACCAAGATCAACAGATTGTGACCGATTTCCCACAAGCTGCTGCAGCGTGCTCGCTCTTCCCTTTGCCCCATCGTACGTGTCAATTTCACACTAAGTGCTGCCCGGCTGCATTTTGCCCCGCAGCTTTGCCCGATTTTCCCCGCCTCTACTCAATCCTGTTTTTTGAGGATTGAGTAGAGGCGGGACAAATCAGGCGAAGCTGCGGGGCAAAATGCAGCTGTGCAGCACTTAGTGTGAAATTGATACGTACGATAGGGGCAAAGGGAAGAGGGAGTGCGCTGCAGCAGCTTGTGGGAAATCGGCCTGTATGTGTTGAGGCCCAGATGCAGAAATGTCTGAGAATGGCAAGAATGTCCAGCCTCACGGAAGCGAAGATGTAGCTCAAAGATGGGGTGTATTGGCTGAGAAAATTGGACATACTTTTTTTAAAAAATAGACTTTAAGATAAAAAGCAGCAATAAAAAGCAACAACAATGAACTAACTCTTTTGACATATTTTAAGAAGGTGTTTCAAGTGTAGATAACCTTGCAAGGTATTTGAAGTCATAAGATCATGAGTTAGCCAAGAATGTGCACCCTTATCAAGTGGAACTGTTAGCTATTGTTAAGAGATTATTTTTAAAATCTGTAAATATGGGAAACTGAACTGACTGAGAGCTTCTTCTCAGAAGGGGCTTTTTGCTTGTGACCTCTTTTTATCTTTGGGTAAGATATATTTACGGGCTCATGTAATTACTCTCCTTTAATTCTCTGCATAACAATAATGGATGGCATAATTGTTGTTGATTTAATCAATGCTGAGAATGCAATTGTTGTGTTTCAATGAAAGGTTAACATGTAGGCAGAGATTCTCTAATGGTATGACTTGTGTACTGTACCCGCAACAAACTTTATTGAGGTGTTCCTTTTGCTAGGAATTAAATGGTCTCATATGGGAAAGCTAGCTAGATGGCTAGGGTTTCTTAAGTGCATACCTATATTTGAATCAGGCCTGACCTGTCATCCAGAACAATATGTACAACGGCAACATCAAACAATAAAAAAATAAAATAAAATAACATCTGTATGTTTTGTTCTCTGATATATTTCTGTCTATACACAAGATAAAATGTCTAACCAATTAAAAAAAATCAAAAGAATGCTGACAAAATTATATGCCATATTTTAAAAGATAAACAAGAACCACTTTGTAAGGTTAAATGACAAGAAGATCTAATGTGAGAAATTCCAAACAGAGCCTTGATTAAAAAAAAATCTATAATGATATATTGAAGACATCTTCCAATGTTAGGATAAGAGAATGGGTTAAAGCTTATATATATGTGGTACTATATGACAGATAGGAGCTTTCAGATAATAAAAACTGGCAGTGTGGTATAGTGGTTAAGAGTGGCAGTGGCCTCTAATCTGGAGAACTGGGTTTGATTCCCCACTTTTCCACATGAAGCCAGCTGGGTTACCTTGGGTCAGCAACAGTTCTCTCAGAGGTCTCTCAGCCCCACCTACCTCACAAGCAATGTTCCCTCTAAGCTGTGGAGTCTTGTGAGCAAAAATTCTATTTTGTGAGCTACGGGCATTCAAGTTGTGAGCGAGTGACTTGGCTACTGCATAAATTAGTTTGCTCTGGAGCCCTCCTTCCTGAGCTAAGACAAAAATGTGTGAGCTGGAGGCTGAAAAACTGTGAGCTGGCTCACACTAACTCAGCTTAGAGGGAACACTGCTCACAAGGTGTCTGTTGTGGGGAGAGGAAGGGAAGACAATTGTAAGCCGCTTTGAGACTCCTTTGGGTAGAGAAAAGAGGGGTATAAAAACCAACTTTTTTTCTTCTCCTCTGACCTAAGTTGGTGTTGCACACAGGAAAAGGGAACATTAGTGCTTATTTGGTGGAAGTGCTCTATTATATTAAGATATTGGTATGGGATTTGTGACACTATTAGTAACAGTCTAAAAACAGGTTGTAATACAATGTCAATTTTGTTTTAGCAGACAGAGGGTAACCTGCTCAGCTTAGAGGGAACACTGCTCACAAGGTGTCTGTTGTGGGGAGAGGAAGGGAAGACAATTGTAAGCTGCTTTGAGACTCCGTTGGGTAGAGAAAAGAGGGGTATAAAAACCAACTTTTCTTCTTCTCTGACCTATGTTGGTGTTGCACACAGGAAAAAGGAACATTAGTGCTTATTTGGTGGAAGTGCTCTACTATATTAAGATATTGGTATGACATTTGTGACACTATTAGTAAAAGTCTTAGGTTGTAATACAATGTCAATTTTGTTTTAGCAGACAGAGGGTAACCTGAAAACACACACATGGCTGCTTGTTGAGAAATTTAGTTGTGGCCGCAAGGATACTTCTAGCTAAGTACTGGATGCAGAAAACAGTACCATTGATGGAAACTTTGCTTCAAAAGAGTATTGGTATATTACGTTGATGGATAAAAAATTTCCATCTACAGACAATTAAGAGAACAGAGAACTCTCACAGGGCAAGAACTTGCAAAAAGGTCAGGGTCTTTATTAAATATTGTTACAATGTGAAACCAGAAGAAAGAGAGTAGTATTAGTCAAGTAGTATGAATAAAATTCAGTGACTGAATTAGTAGCTAAATGCACAATGGCATTTGTTAATGGTAATTCTCACGCAGCGTGAAACAATTCAGGTCTGCTCCTTAAGAGATGTGTGCTCTGAAAATGAGAGGGACACAATGTGCAACTAATCCAGCCGTTGTGCATTTACCTGCATATCAACAAAACTTCTGATCTGCTTTGCAAAATGAAAAGTACTCAGAAACGTGGAGTGATTTCAGCAAGAGTACTTTATTCAATCAGGAACAAGACAAAGTAATTTACCTGCATATCAACAACACTTCTGATCTGCTTTGCAAAAACTGCCTATTTGGTGTGGTGGAGTACAGTTTCTAATATACACTTCCCAAAGCCATGCAAGGATACAGACATATCTGTGGAAATAAACTGGGGGGTGGGAAGATTTGCTTACCTTCTTATCACCACATATGTGTTATTACTTCTTTCCTTTGCCGTTTTTTTCTTGATGATACATGTATTTTTGTGTTATATTTAATAAATTTTATTTTAAAAAAACCACCATTTTGATACTGCCTTTACACACTGGCTAGAGTCCCCAGTACAGCGAACAGTTAAAAATGTTAAAACGAATTTTCAAATAGATGTATACAACATGAACAGTGCATGTTTTGTTTGAATATTACCTGTGTTACCTTTGTAAAGACAGTCAGTATGGTAGAGACAGTACGATCCATGTCCTGGCAACTGTAAATAAAGAAGACTGTGACCGATTTCCCACAGCCGCTGCTCTGTGCTTGCTCCTCTCTTTGCCCCGATGGTACATGTCAGTTTCCCACTCGAAGCCGCGCAGCCGCATTATGACCCACGGCTTTGCCCGATTTTGCCCGCAGTTTCGTAATCCTCAAAAAACAGGAGCACGGAACCGCGGGGGAAATCGGGTGAAGTCACGGGTCAAAATGCGGCCGCACGGCTTCGAGTGGGAAATTGACACGTACCATCGGGGCAAAGAGAGGAGTGAGTGCAGAGCAGCGGCTGTGGGAAATCAGTCCGTATGTCTCTACTGTAAAGATTGTCTTTACAATGGCAACCTAGCTAATGTTCAATATAAATTTCAAATACAAAATCCATCCATATTAAAATGTAGGGATGTACCAAAGCATGTGATGAATGTGTTTAAAAAAATGTTTTTATGCCTGTTATTTTTGTTGTTTGGTAACCGTACCTTTTCTTATGCTTCTTTATATTTGGCATTCTATATATCTGCATTTTTGTGTCGTTATGGGAACAGGTTTTTGTTTGTTTGCCTTTTTGTTAAATTTAAGTGCACATTTTAACAGCATGCAGATTGTCTGTCTGTCTGTTCTATGGAAATTACTAACACATCATTTTGTCAGTCACTCAGACATACTAATTGCTTCTTGTCCCTTTCTCAAATTGCCTGTGATGTCATCTTTAGACCCATAAACTAAAAATAGAACAATGCTAATGTGCTGCATGGTCAAATTAATTATTCACAAACTCTTGTTTGTGTGATGATAATTCCATCTCTTGATGTCAGTGACGCTTGTAAGTTTGGGGTTCATCTATTCATGGAGACCCTTAATGGCAAAATGAGGACCCCTATGGATCTTCAAAGTGCAAAAGGAATAGTTTTCTACAGGGTTTTTATTTTTAAGTAATTGCATGCATTCATTTTGAGGCAGAGAAGAACTGGCAGAGTAAATAACTAGATTTCTCAGATAGCTCTGTGGAGGACTGATAGATGTATTATTTTTCAAAATGGTCACCAATGTGATGACCTAGCCACGTCCTAATCGGTACATGCTTAGACATATAAAATAGACAGATCTGTCTGTGCCGTAAAATGATCATGCAAGTCCGTGGACATGCTTACTGGATTTGGGAAGGATTTCGTTGTCAGTACCCTGTTCATCCATTTGTTGTGGTTGTAGGGCTAGATGGGTTCAGCATGAGGTAGGGCAGAGCCTCTGTTTTGCTTGCAGAAGGTCACTGCCGGTTAGGTCAGACAAGACTCACCTTGATAGAACAACGGTCCGACTCAGCAGAAGGCAACATCTTGTATTCAAAAAATGATGTGACTTCTGAAGTATCAGACGAAGCATGGCGCACCACTCACTGAGTGGTGTAGGGCACGCAAGCAGAAGGGTAGGAAATGAAAGCCTTGAGACTATCAATCGCCAATGCCAGGATGGACTCTACTGACCTTGATAGACCTGTGGTCTGAGTCAGAATAAGTGTGTTCA
The DNA here is from genome assembly GCF_001447785.1 of Gekko japonicus. Lineage (NCBI taxonomy): Eukaryota > Metazoa > Chordata > Lepidosauria > Squamata > Gekkonidae > Gekko > Gekko japonicus. The sequence continues at coordinate 1,107,644 of NW_015170899.1, read as the reverse complement.
TGTGTGTTCTGTAAGCATAAGCTTAAATTCTATAAGCCGTAATAGCCACTTAGCCGAAGAAGTTTGTTGGTGTGTTTGAGTGACCCTAGCTGTTTGTTATTGGTGAGAGGAACATTCTCCTTCAAAATACTGGCAGTGAGCTTGGCTCCACCCGCTATCTGAAATCACTTGGCGGGCGCCAGGTGCGGTGTCACCTGGTGACACCAGGCAAGAACCATGGCACCCATCCTCACCACACTGGGAATCTCTGGCTTAGACCTATCCCTGATCTCAACAATTGGGCGTATAAAAACACAGGATCCCTCACTCGTTGTTCAGAATAGTTCAGTCCTTTCCACCGGCTCCATCGCCTCATTTCCATCTCGCTCTGCTTTGTATATATTTTAGGCCGTGAATATCAGCTCTTGACGGAGATGCCCTGTGTGTCTGTAACTGGCAGAAGTGTAATGGATTTGCCCAGGGGGCCCTTACCAGTGTTCCCTCTAAGCTGAGTTAGCGTGAGCTGGCTCACAGTTTTTTTTTTGCCTCCAGCTCTCACATTTTTGTCTCAGCTCAGGAAGCAGGGCTCCAGAGCCAACTAATTTCTGCAGCAGCCAAATCGCTCGCTCACAACTTTAATGCCAGTGGCTCACAGATTCGAATTTTTGCTCACAGGACTCCAGTGCTTAGAGGGAACATTGGCCCCTTACTGCTGTCAATTCAATGCGTTCCTGGAGTTCTCGAAAGGAAGCATTGTAGAAGAATGCAGGGTTTTGTTTTGCTTTGTTTTTAATTATGCGGAGGCGGAGTTCCTGATGCTACATGGAGAAGAAAGATACGTTAGTCATGCTCAAGCAGGTAGGAGGGCACGTTAGGTGAAGAACAGTGGATTTTTTTTAAAAAAAAGAAATCCTCTAAAGTGCAGCTACAATGTTGTTTCCATGGTATGTGCCCCAGGGGGTAATCTAAGTGCCCTATCAATGTATCAGGGAACTAATTGGTTGTGATTTCTTTGTTGTAGTGCTTTGCTGAACAAATAGAAGCAGAAGAAGGCGAACCTATCCGCTTTCCTGTGAGGACCCACCTCCTCATTTTTAGTCAAGCATTATTATCGTTTTATTTCCCTGTAATTTGAGGGCAAGTTCAGTTGAATAACTGTGGAGGCCATTAAGGCCTGTCAGGGAGAATTTATTTTCTTTTAAATGGGAGGTGGAAGCCGATGCTGCAGGAGCAGGGCGGCTACGAGGTGGATAATTTAGCTGTTCTTCTCCCCCCCCCCTTCCTGTGTGCTTTTAAAAGACTACGTTTATTGTTTCGTAGGATGTCTCCCTAGGCTGTTCTTCGAGTGGGGAGGATGCTGCCTTAGCCATTGTCAGGAATAAAATTTATAGGGGAACCACGGCCCGGGAGACCAAGTTCTGTCTAGAGTTAGTGGCTACACTAATAGCTCACAGTTAGGGTCAAGGGAAACTTGTAGAAAACATGTTAAAATCCACACAGGCCTGTAGGGACTTCCAGCTTCCAGAGACATTTTTCTTTTTCTCTGGAAGGAGAGAAATTAACTCTGTGCTAAACTGTTGTTAACACTAGGGCAGCCAAGTGGGGGGGGGTGGCGGGTAACCCCCCGCTTTGGAGGCCCGATTTCCGCCGCCGCGGAATTGGGCCCCGGGGGGAACTCCATTCCCCCGAAGCGCAGCGTGGTTGTGTCACCAGAGGTGACGCAACCATGTCGCTCACGTTGGGGGCGTGGCCCCGATCATTGGAGGGAAAACCCCTCTGACGATCGGGGCCACAGTAGCGCGCCACTTCCTGTGATGTGCTGGTGGCGCGCGTGCACACGCATCGCTAGAGAGCTCCCGGAGCCCGGCAAGGCTCCCCCGCCGCCAAGGTAAGTAGACTTGGCAACCCTAGTTAACACCCAGTTTTTTCATGATCAGCTTGTGAGTGCTGTGACAAGTCTGAAAGTCTACCTGTGACATTGAATTAAACTTCTGTTTCAGCTACCCATCTGTCTCTCTGTCTCTCTCTCTCTCTCTCCCCCTCTCTCTCCCCCTCCCCATGGGGTCCCAAATCCCCCCGGGGGGCGGAATTCCCCCCGGTTTTGAGCCCCAATTCCTGCTCCCGCGGAATCGGGGCCCGGGGGAAAACCCACCCCCGCGCGTGCGTCACCCGGAAGTGACGTCACACGCTGGGGGCGGGGCGACGCCATTTGAGGGGAAAACAAAGAGTTGTCCACGAAGAGGACACCGTCTGGGAGCCCCCCGCTCCCGGACAAATTTCATTTGGCAACCCTACTCTCTCCCCCAATCTGCATCTAGCATTTGCTCTGCTGTCTTACCAAACCCACTCTGGAACAGAAATTCCCCTCCTGCCACTTCCACTTTGATTGTCGAATTTTATGGCAGTGTCCAGACTGCATGCTGCTTTCACTTTGCTTGATCTCTCAGTTTTATGGTAGCTGTCTGCATAGATTTATGGCGGTTTTGCAGGCCGTTTTGCAGGGGTGACTGCAATCAGTAAGGCGTTGGCCTGGGGTATTTGAATGTGGTTTTGAGCCACATTTTTTTTCTGTTCCACTGTGAGTTTGGTAAAACAGCGGAGCAAATGCTAGATGCAGATTGGGCCTCACTCTCCAGTATGGTGTAGTGATTAGGAGCACAGACTCTAATCTGGCAGAAGCAGGTTTGATTCCCCACTCCTCCACATGCAGCTGCTGGGGTGACCTTGGGTCAGTCACAAGTTCTTTCAGAGCTGTTCTCTCAGGAGCAGTTCTCTCAGAGCTCTCTCAGCCCCACCTACCTCATAGGTGGTCTGTTGTGGGGAGAGAAGGGGAAAGGAGATTGTAAGTCGCTCTGAGACTCCTTCAGGTAGTGAAGTGTGGGGTATAAATCCCATCTCCTCTTCCTCCTCCTCCTCCCACCCTCTCTCTTTCTGTAAATATGTTTACACCACAATCATCAGCAGTGCCCTCTGAATGTGTTTGAAAGTCTAGAAAGGCAAACAGGATGGTTATGAATGCATCCTGCCATTCCGCTAAGGAGTGCAAAGTAGTGTTTAATAGAGCCAGCAATCCACCATGGGAGTTTTCACTTTAACCTGCTCTCTTGCACCCAATAAAAGAGGGTTCAGTGATGGAAGAATACAGCATCTGTTCTGCAAGCAAAAATTCAAGCTTTACAGCATACAAACAATGAAAAGTGTCTGCCTTTTACAGTCAGGAAAACATCTCTCCAGGTCGAATGCTCTTAGACTTCCATTTCTTTCAGAATACTATGAATGAGGGCAACCAGGGGCCGTGAGTAGAGTTGCACAGGGTACAATTCACCATGCTTGTGTGCAGGGGTCATTTCCTGCAGGAGCGCATAGGAGCGGAGCTCTGGCAGTAAAGAGCACAGGGGGCGGGCACAAGCAACAAGCCACACCCCCTGCTCCCAGCAGCCCTCAGTCAGAGCAAGAAGCAGCCAGGTAAGTTGCAGAGCCCGCCCGGCCCCCCGGTCCAAAATAGTCCAGTGGCACCTTTAAGACCAAGTTTTATTCAGGTACAAGCTCTCCCTCCTCTGCAAGGGCAGATCTGCACGTTCCCCCCTCCCCAATAGCTAGGAATCCAAGAGTCCAGTGGCGTCTGAGCGGTGGGTGTTGCCTTCTGACACACTTCCGGTGATGTCAGGGGGTGTGACATATGCAAATAAGTTATGCTAATGAGTTATGCTAATGAGCTCCTGCACCTCTTTTTTTTACAAAATGATCCCTGCTTGTGTGGCTAGGTGAAGATGGATGTTTTGCTTCTCATCCCTATTTGCTAGTTCCTCTTTTCTTTTTTTAAAATTTTTTATTAAGAAGAGTATGTGTTCTTAATACTACTGTATTATACCAATATAATGTTATTGAAAAAGAAGAAGAAGAGTAAAACAGCATAACAACATATTCAAACACGTCAAAAGAGCCAACCAATACAGCAAGTAAATAACCAAGGAAAAGCTTAGAAAACATAGCCAACCCCAAACCAGTCTGCGTAACAATAAACCAAAATCGTCATCCTTCATTATGTATGCTGAATGCGATAATGGCTCGATTAAAGACAGTTACTGAGATGGTAATTAAGCTAAAGTGTTGTGTCCTATAAACTTGACCAAGGATAGAATTTAAAAACGAATCCAGGGGACATAAGCCGCCTTTTCTGTACTCCCTCCTTCTCTAGGGACGGGCACTCAGTGAATGAAAACAAAAGCCGCATCCACTTTCCCCTCTTTAATATGCTGTACCCCGTCCAGTTGATAGCAACTACATCCATCGGTAATCTCAGGATATCTCTGGAAATCTTAAGAAAAGGCTTGTTATACTTTTGGGCACCTGGCTGTGTGTGTTTACAGCTCCTCAAGCAGACGATGAGACTGAGAGGCAGCGAAGGGGAGACAGTGACTTGGCAAAGAATCCGAGCTGTTGAGGTGTCCTTGAGCATAGGAGGCAGCACATAAAGGGCTCTTTCACACATATTGTGTGGCTCCCGGCAGGGTGGCTTGGGAAGCGAAGGGGAGGCATGCCTCCCCGATTGGTCTTCCCTTCCCCAGCCAGTGTTCCCCTCCCTGGGTAGGCTTGAGGTGGGGGGGAGCAGAGAAAGAAGGCAACTTCAACTTTAAATGCATTCTCAAAGCCCTGCCCCCCAGGGCCGGCTTGGGGAAGGCATTTGTCTCTTTAAATCCTTTTGTGAAGCTGGCCAGCATGGGGGTGGGGTGGGGGGCCTTAGAGGATGCATTTAAAGTTCAAGTTGCTTTCTTTCCACCTCTCTCCCTTCCCCCACCTATTTGCTTTCTTTTTCTCTCTCTCTTTCTTCCCACCTCTTTCTCTCTTAGTCAAATAAACATCACCAGCAAACAAATAAATATTATTGGACAAATAAGTATCATTATCAATATCTGTTTTTACCCCTTTTGTTTTTATTTTTGGCAGTCTCGTTTAATGTTAATAGAAAGCAAATGTGCATATTTTCCAATAAAAATGTGTGTGTAATGTTTGTTCATGCCTTGTGGCTCTCAGACATCTGACATTTATTGTATGTGGCTCTTATGTTAAGCAAGTTTGGCCACCCATAGTCTAACATTTGGCAGAGAGAGGTCTATGGATGAGAGGATTTCATCCCACTTAGACAGGAAGCAGAAAATTATACCTGGAAATAGATAAAGATAGGTAGCCATGTTAGAGCCAGTTTGGTATAGCGGTTAAGAGCGTGGATTCTTATCTCGGAGAACTTGGGAGAACCTCCTCCACATGCAGCTGCTGATGTGACCTTGGGCCAGTCACAAGTTCTCTCAGAGCTCTTCTCTTGGCAGCAGTTCTTGAAAGAGCTTTCTCAACCCCACCTACCCACCAATCTCTTCTTCTTCTTCTTCTTCTTCTTCTAGTCTGTCTGTAGCAGCAGAAAAGAGGAAGAGTCCAGGAGCACTTTAATGACTTGTGGCTGGGTCGGAGCTTTCATGAGTCACAGCTCACTTCTTCAGATACAGCGGTCCTACTGGACTCTTGCTCTTTTATACTCGGAAATGTATTTCCTCTTCAGATCAATGGAAACAAAACAAAAGTAAATAATTAAAAAATGTGGATAAATATTAAATGAAATGAATCTAAAAAAAAACAAACACCTTGCTCAGACCCCTATTTTTTTTGTCGTATTTTTTATTTTGTCACTATTTTTATTAGCAACTGTTATAACGTAAGCCATAGTATATCTAAATGGGATCCACTTCTAAACTTGCTTTCTCTCTTGGGACCCTCTGACACAGACGAAGAAAAAGAAGAAGAGAAGAGATTGGATTTATACCCTGCCCTTCACTCGGAGTCTCAGAGCGGCTTACAAACTCCTTCCCCTCCCCACCCCAGACAGCTGTGAGGTAGGTGGGGCTGAGAGGGCTCTTTCACAAACTGCCTTTTCAAGGACAGCTCTTGTCAGAACTACGGCTTGCCCAAGGTCATCCAGCCAGGTGCCAGTGGAGGAGTGGGGAATCAAACCCGGTTCTCCCAGATTAGAGGCCACGCACTTCACCACTACACCAAACTGGCTCACTGCCAGCAGTGAGGTCCTGGGAGTCCATAGGCACAGGCTGTGTACGTTGGTGACTGGGAATAAGCAGAACCTCTCAGAGTGAAGTGGGGGTGAAGAAAGGGAGGAGGAAGGGATGCAGCACTCAGCAGCCACAAGCTTCCTTTTCCAGCTCAGGCGTCTGAGCCTCATGACCTACCTACAAAGAAAGCCAGGACCCATTTTGGGGTCATCAGGACCCACAGCACAGTTTGGGAGCCATTGACGTAAACTCAACACACGAGTCCTAAGGAGGTTGCAGTCTAAATTCTGACACTGGGGGAAACGGGATGGAAGGGAGTGGCAAGGGAAGCAAAACTGAAAGAAAAGCGGAGCTGGAAAAATGGGCTAGACCAACAAGGGATAGATACAGGCCGATGAAGTTACTTGTGCGTAGGGATCCCAAGTCCCCCGGGGGGCGGGGAAACCCCTGCCCCAGAGGCCCGTTCCCCGGCACCGCCGGATCGGGCCCCGGGGGGAACTCCACCCCGACGTGCACATCACCCGGAAGTGACGCGGACATGCCGGGCATGCTGGGGGTTTTCCCTTGTATGGCTGTGGCCCTGCCCCCAGCGTGCCTGGCGTCCTCCCGTCACTTCCGGGTGACGTGCGTGTGGCGCACGCGCACAAGATGCCAGCCAGGAGCCCCCCGCTCCCGGCGAAGATACACTTGGCAACCCTACTTGTGGGTCGACCTCTCTTTGGGCTGCGAGCAATGCTTGTTAGATGAGGTTAGCATCTCGGCATGTCACATATGCTGAGAGGCAGCCTAAACTTCAACCTTGCCAGTATATAGGGTTGCCAGGTCCTTCTTCTCCAGGGTGTCCCTGGAGGGGGCAGGGGGAAGCCTGACACAATGACATCACACGGAAGTGACATCATCATGTTGGGGACCAGCGGGCTGCATGCCTGAACTCCACCACTAGAGTTCAAGTGCCAGCAGTGGACAGGAACCCACCAAATCGGGGGATCCCCCACCCCCATCTGGGGACTGGCATCCCTACCAGTATAACCAAATCTATTTGGCTCTGAAAATCCAAATTGGACTTCTGTGAAGTTGAGGACTACTGAGTTTGAATGAAATAACTCAGGGGTTCCAACCGTGTTGAGCCTGTGGGCACCTTTGAATTATGAGAAAGGGGTAGTGCGTCGCATCACAAAATGGCTGCCGTGGGAGGTGGGCCCACTCACAAAACGACTGCCATGAGAGGCAGTCAAAAATTCTCAGGAGGATGCTTGGTTTGGAACCTCTTATGATGGGAGCAGCAATTTTTGAATGGATGCTCTTTGCAGGCCCAAAGGCGACGCCGAGGTCTTCTGAAGCACTTCCTACTCCAGTGAGGTACCAGAAAACCAGAACTGGCTCTTTGCTTGGGGGGGGGGGACACAACACATCAGTAGGCACCATGGCTTCAACAGGTACCCCATTGGAGATCCCTGATCTGATTCACCTATAAGAGTATCTTGACCCTTCGCTTTTTTGTGTGTGCATAGTGTTGCTCGAATAAGTGCTCGTAGTTTTTGTTTTTAATTGGCACTTTGTTATACACTCGGGAAACAGGCAGCTGAAGCATCCTGACTTACTACCATTTGTGCCTGTTCTTCCAATGAAACTTGAAGGATTACAGCAGAAAGTGAGCCATTAATTGGCCCAGCTGCATCTAATCAATCTTTTGTTTTGTGGTGGGGTTTTTTTTATTTTAAAAGGCATACATTACAGATTCTTCCATTGCTTTCATTAGAAACAATGAGAGGACACTTGGCGGGAACGTTATTTCTCAGAGGACTGGCTTACTCCCTTGTTAAGCAAATAAGTGTTACTAAAGATTCGGTTTAGCCATTGATTTCCTCATTTATTTGATAGATTTTTTCCCAACTTGTTAAAAAAGAACCCGTATTCACGATTTCTTGAGGAAATTAGGAGCTCGTATTAGAAAACTAGCTCTGCCGATAGCTTAGGGAGACACAACACTTAATTGTTCACATTATCAAATTCCATTTTAAAGTCGTAGAAAGCATTCTGGAAGAGTCTCCTTGGAACAGCCATGGGAACGAAGCATCGCACTGGCTTTCAAGAGAGTATTGAAAACATTTATGAAGTCGCTCTGGTGATTTCGAATGCCTCACTCGTGGCTGTGTGCTATTTTTTATAGACCGAGGTTGTGCTCTTTTAGCAGCTTCATGATAGGATGGAAGCAACAGGTGGAGATCTTCCTGGAATGGAAGGTGCAGATGCCAAAAACTACACTTTGTGATTTCTGAATATTACGCAGGTGTTAAAGGCAGAGGCCCCTTGTTCAGAAAGCAAAGTGGGGCCAGGAAATAGGAGCTGCGGTGGCTCAAGTGGTTAAGACGCTGAACTGCAGGCTGTGGAAGGTCAGTAGTTCAGAAGTTCGAGACCCGGGTGCTGCATGACGGAGTGAGCTCCCATCTCTAGTTCCAGCTCCTGCCAGCCTAGCAGTTCGAAAGCAAGAAATTGCAAGTAGATAAATAGGTACCACTTTGGTGGGAAGGTAACAGCGTTCCGTGCGCCTTGGTGTTTAGTCATGCAGGCCACATGACCACGGAAACGTCTTCGGACAGCGATGGCTCTTCGGCTTTGAGACGGAGATGAGCACCGCAACCCTAGAGTCGGACTCGACTGGCTTTTGAGCAAGGGAACCTTTACCTTTATACCGTACATCCCTCCCCACCACCACCACACACACATCCTCTGAGATGTTTGGAACTGTCCAAATCAGAGGTACTTTAACACAAGGATCCCCAGTGTGGTTCCCGTGGGTGCCTTAGTGTCTGCTGACACCAAGTGGGTGGGGCTTTTGCCCAACAAGGCTTCTGATTGGCCACTGGAGATTTGATTGGCTGTGCAAATTTTTAAAGACATTGTTTTGGCAGCAGCTGCCACCAGTGTTCCCTCTAGGCTGAGCTAGTGTGAGCTAGCTCACAGGGTTTTTTTTTAGCCTCCAGCTCTCACGTTTTTGTCTCAGCTCAGGAAGGATGGCTCCAGAGCAAACTAAATTATACAGTAGCCAAATCGCTCACTCACAACTTTAATGGCAGTAGCTCACGAAGTAGAATTTTTGCTCACAAGATCCTACAGCTTAGAGGGAGCATTGGCTGTTACCATAGCAGGAAGATCTCCAATGTGTGACTAAAGGCAAGGTGTGGCAGCCATTTCGTGCCTGGCTCAGCCTCCTCCAGCAACTATGTTGCGGCAGCCATTTTGTAGCTGTGCCCACCATGGTGTGTCACAATTCCAAAGGTGCCCGCAAGCTCAAAAAGGTTGGGGACCCCTGCTTTAACAACTGCCGACCTGGATCAACTTGTACCCAGAGATACTTACACGGGATGATTTTTTCATAGACTGGGCCCTATGTTTTTATTACGTTGCCAAGGCCAAATCCAAAACTATTTATGTTGACACACAAAGTTAAGTTGGGGAGCTGACGTGCTGCAGCCATGGCCTTCTTCACTTAGATCCTGCATTCAAATTATGCTCAGACATGCAGCTTTGTAGGTGAGCTGGCTTTTGAGTTGTAATTGAAACTGAACTTTACACCGTGTATGTGTGTAGGTTTGCTCAGAAGCCTGCCAGTTTTGGTTGGCCATGGTAACCAGCCACTCACCACTGACCCTACCCTTCCCTCAAGTCCTCTGGCATGTTCAGGAGACTGTGGTGAAGGGAACAATCAATTTCTCACTCCGACTCTCTTCCATAACCTTGATGCTACAAAGTACCAGATCAATCCCATTCTTACTAATGAGAAACATGTATGTGTATCTCATAACAAACGTGATCCAGTTTGGGGTAGAGAGCCAGTTTGGTGTAGTGGTTAAGTGCGCGGACTCTAATCTGGGAGAACCGGGTTTGATCCCCCACTCCTCCACTTGCACCTGCTGATGTGACCTTGGGTCAGTCACAAGCTCTGGCACAGCTGTCCTTGAAAAAGAGCCGTTTGTGTCAGAGCTCTCTCAGCCCCACCCACCTCACAGGGTGTCTGTTGTGGGCAGGGAAAGGGAAAGGAGTTTGTCAGCTGCTCTGAGACACCTTTGGGTAGTGAAGGGCGGGGTATAAATCCAATCTCTTCTCTCTTCTTCTTCTCTCTTCTCATTTGGGAGAAGTGGGTCAGGACCTTGCTTCTCATCCCACGGAACAGAAGTAGTGTTCACAGGCCCTTGACCTGCAGTTTTACATCCCGGAATAGACAGGAGTGCCTGAACTGTATTTCTCAAGATCATCAGTCTGAGGAGTAACTCCTAAATTAATTTTTTTTTAATTAAGTGCCTGACTCTTCATTGCATCTGAGACAACTAATCCATATGTGTCCTCAGGGCACAAAGGTATCACTTTATGAATGTAAAGAGTGACTCCACAGAGCACTCAGAGAGAACACTCTTGTGAGAAAAATGCCATGTGCCTAACGAACAGCCACATTTCCGGGTGGGCACTGTGTTTAAAAGCATCTCAGAGAACCAGTTTGGATCAGGACCACGCTGTAGGATGAGGAGGTGGTCCTGCCTTCCTTCATGCTATTTTCTTGAGCTGAAACAGTGCCTGGGGGCATGATTATTAATCAGAAAAATGGCGGGGGGGGCAGTAGTCTTTTCCTCCCCCTGCATCACAGTTCTGATCTGAATCTGTCCTCTTTGGTGCTTTTGGGTTCCTGTGGTGGAGTCACATGCTTTAATGCATATTTTGGTCTGCACTTCAGCCCTTCACTTTGATCCCTGTGACATTCATGGGGGATCCACTGATCCAAGGTTACACAGTGGGGACGGGGAGACGACTGCAGTGGGAAGGGAATGAAAGTAACTGGCTGTAACCTGCCCCTCTTCTCCTGCTGCACAGAATCCAAGTTGTTGTTCTTCCTTTCAAAGTTACTTAAATTTTAGCAAGCAATTACTACCAGCAAGACAATATGAACTCACATTCATCACTGAACTTTTCGATTCAATGAGGAGAGGGTACATTGCAGTCCTCTGTCAACGTTCTCCTGCCGTCATCCTTCCTTAAGTGAATTAAATAACCTGGACATAGAAGCAACGTCCCAAACCCTGTGGTTCCCCTCCACCCGTATATGTGCTTTAGACTACCAATCGAAAAGAGAGAGTGGGAGGGAGATCAAGTGAGGTTCCTGTGTGATAACTAATTGAGCAGAGCAGGGCAGGTTTTCTTTTCCCCGAAAGACCAAATCTGCATTTTAGTAGACTTTACCAAATTGAATACTGTTTCGAAATTGTGATTCATTTTCTTCATCAGTGGTTCTTTATAACTTTAAGCAATTTGAAGCATCCGGACATGGATGTATGAAGCTGCCTTTTATTAGCCAGGTACAGACAGCAGCTGCACGTTTTCACTAAATGTGGAGGGAGGGAGAGTAGGTATGAGCTGGCTGGCTAACCCTGCCCCCTGCCGCCATCATGTGATTGCTTAGTCACCTGCATGAACTCTCCTCTCTAGGGTTGCGATCCCACTGATGGGGGTGGTGTTTCCCCCACTTTGTGGGACCCCAGTCCAATGCTCCCTCTAAGCTGTGGAGTCCTGTGAGCAAAAATTCTACTTTGTGAGCTACTGGCATTAAAGTTGTGAGCGGGCGATTTGGCTACTGCATAAATTAGTTTGCCCTGGAGCCGTCCCTTCCTGAGCGAAGACAAAAACATGTGAGCTGGAGGCTAAAAAAGGGTGAGCTGGCTCACACTAACTCAGCTTAGAGGGAACACTGCCCCAGTCCATCACCAGCCAGCTGGTCGGCAGGGACAGCCCCGCCCCAGAAGAGCCCCAGTGCACCCAATGTGCCCGGCACGATGATGTCACCCAGAGGTGACATCATCATGCTGGGCACATCATGTGGGGGAGACACACTAGCATTTGGGTAAAAACTCTATGTTGACCATAGAGTTTTTTACCCAAATGCTAGAGCGTCCCCTGAACAATGTGCCTGGTGCAGTGACATCACTTCTGGGTGACGTCATCATGCTGGGCATGTCAGGAATGATGGGACTCTTCAGAGGCGGGGCTGGAGCCCCCCACCGGGGCACAGATAAGTCCTGACAACCCTACTCCTCCCCTGTGATCAGTGATGTTTGGAAAGCAGCATCACTGATCATGGGGATGGGGCGTATACTTAACCACTGCCCGTGTGCAGTCACACAGTGCAGATGAATAGGTGATTGTACGGAGTTAGAAGGTGGGCCAACATCCTTGCACCTGCTCTCCCTGGACACGCAGTGAACACATGGGGCTGTTGTCTATACCAGGCTACCAAGTCAGACCATTGTGTTGGAATATGCAAGGTCTACAGTGCAGCCTTATGAAGAACATCTGAAAAATCCCCCTACATGGGGACAGCTGAAGGACTGATATTTAGCATAGCTAGATTAGGGACCTCCCACAATTTCAAATTATGTCCTTGCTGCCTCCTGATTGGCTCTTCTGGAGACTTCCTGCTCCTGCAGAGCTTCCTTCTGTTGTTGTTCCTCTCACAGCAGTTAGGCTAGATAGTTAAGGCTCTCTCTCTTCTGCGTTCTTTAACAGTTTGTTCTTCTTTAAATAAACCTTATATTTCTCGAAATAGTCATACTCCACTTCCCTTGCATGTTTGTTGTTGTTATTAGCCATTCAGTCGTGTTTGACTCTTGGCGATTCTGTGGGCCAGCTCTCTCCACGTTTTCTGACCTTGTGCTGTTCCATAAAATTTTCTTGGACGCTTCTTCCAGGGTAGGTCACCAGGTCTCTCTCCAGCCCTCCCCATTTATCCGGGCTTGAGTCCAGCCTGCACACAGGTGTACATGGCTGGGCTTCTGCATATTTAAACTCTGCCAACACATTGGTCCCCATAGCCCAGTATTGTCTAACCTGACTGGCAGAGATCTTTCCAGTCTTGTTACTTGATTGTGACATCCCTGACCTGGATGGCAAGGCTAGCACAATCTTGTCAGATTGCGGAAGCTAAACAGGGTTGGTCTTGGTCAGTATTTGGATGGGAGACCACCAAGGAACACCAGGGTCACTACTCAGAGGCAGGAAATTGCAAGCAACCTCTGAATGGCTGTGGTCACACGGTCATTTTGATCGAGTTTCACCGCTATTCCCTCTCGCATTTAAAATTGCTGCTCAGAGGACCACATCCGTCTCCCGTACCAAAGTGGGCTCACTCGCGCAATCCTCCTGGTTCCCTAGTGAGTTTTCCTACACCCAGAAAATCAAGTACTTTCCAGATACTTGCGCTTTGAATCCATGATTTCACTGATCTGGACAGCCATCTGTTAAGTCGCTCGCTTAACAAAGCAGTCGGAGAGTGATTCAGCAAGAACACAACTTTGTTCTTCAACTCGAACACAACTCCAACATGGATCAACATCTGATAGCCAGAACAGCCTTTACATTGCAGCTGTCCTGCGTTTAAACATTCCCGGCTAAAGTAGCCACACCCACCGTACACATATCAACCTATGAGGTTGCCGAGATAATGTCCAATCACATTCGTTCCCGCTCAGGGATACTTCCTGGGCTAGCAATACTATTGGATGGGTTTGGATCCTAGCCCAGGACGAAGCTTAACATTACAGTTCAGTTAGATGTTTTACAACCTGTCATGCATTCAAGGCAGCTTTGAATACACTACACATCTCTCTCAATGGTCGTGATCAGGTCATCTGAATGTCCTTCTCGTGATGGGTTGTTTTTTCTTACAAGCTTCCATCGTAGCAATCCTACGCTGAATAAATCCAACGTATAAACGTTCAAGCGCACATATAGACTCCAGTTCTCAGTTGTACATTGCCAGTTCATTTTGTTTGCTTGGGGGGGGGGGCTGCAACAGCCAGGGAGTACGGTGAGTTCCAGTGGGAGCGGTGATTTGGCCATGTGTATATGCACAAAGCTATTTAAAAAACAAAAAAAAAAAAACAAGCTGTGCCACCCAAGTGGCAGCGTGGCTATCTGAACTGTGCCCAGAGCCTCGTTGTGCAATGCAAGCAGTTCAGGGAAAGATGTGTGGTCATCCCAACCTGAAAAAAATATTCCAAAATATTTCCGATCAAATCTACAGCGGGAACAAATCGTGGTAAGCTTGCCGTGTGACCACACCCTATATCTCTTGCTGTGAAAGCCCTATGGAGTTGCCATAAGTTGGCTGTGACTTGACTGCCAAAAAGATAGAATATCAAGGTAATTAAATTAGACCAACAGAGATAACTTTCTGGTGGTCAGCCGTGTTGGTCTGAAGCATTAGAACAAATTTAGAGTCCAGTGGCACCTTTAAGACCAACAAAGTTTTATTCAAAGTATAAGCTTTTGTGGACACGCACACTTTTTCAAATACATTGGAAGGATGGTAAGATTCAAACGTATAGACAGGGGCTGAACGGCAAATTAACATGTGACATGCTGAAGATGTTTTAAGCTATGCAAAGAGAAAACTAAGTAACAATCTAAAGTTTTAAGGTCAACAGTTGTAAAGCAATAAATATGTCAAAATAAGCCTGATTTTCCCCAGCCCCATGCAAGCTGAGTGTGTGGCCCATGTCCACCCCCTCCCTCCCTCCTGCTAGATTTAAAGGTCCCTCCACCTGGTTAGTGGTCCACATGCTCCCCGCCAATCATCTGAAGCCCTTTAAATTGGGCAGGAGGGGAGGGAGGGAGACGGGTAGCCGGGTGGGTGGTTGTTCTTGGGGGCGGGGCTTGGGGGCAGGCTTGGGGAATCCCTTCCCACCCCCAGAACACCCCCCCAAAAAAATCCACCTGCCAGAGTGACGAGGGGACCAGGCCAGTGTTCCCTCTAAGCTGAGTTAGTGTGAGCTAGCTCACAGTTTTTTAGCCTCTGGCTCACACATTTTTGTCTCAGCTCAGGAAGGATGGCTCCAGAGCAATGTTCCCTCTAAGCTATGGAGTCTTGTGAGCAAAAATTGTACTTGGTGAGCTACTGGCATTAAAGTTGTGAGCAGGTGATTTGGCTACTGCATAAATGGGTTTGCTCTGGAGCCATCCCTCCTGAGCTAAAACAAAAATGTGTACGCCGGAGCCTCAAAAACTGTGAGCTAGCTCACACTAACTCAGCTTAGAGGGAACATTGCTCCAGAGCAAACTGATTTATGCAGTGGCCAAATCGCTCGCTCACAACTTTCATGCCAGCAGCTCACAAAGTAGAATTTTTGCTCACAAGACTCCACAGCTTAGAGGGAACATTGGACCTGGCAATCCTACCGCCAAGGAAGCCCAGAGTTGCTACGCAGAAGGAGGCCATGGCAAACCATCTCTGAATATCTCTTGCCTTGAACACTCTACGGGGGGTTTCCATAAATCAGCAGTGACTTGAGAGCAAAGAAAAAGGGGCGGGTAAGCAGGCCTCTGTATGATATAGAATATATGTTTTTTTCTTTCCATCCCCCCCCCCCCCCCCCCCCCCGCTGGAGATGCTGTGTTGTTTACCTATTCTGCTTTTAAATGTAACTATCACTCAAGTTTGCCCTGACTCTTATAGGGCCCCTGCCTGCTGTTGCATAGCTCGTAATGCATTGTGGCAAACTCACTAGCAAAGTGACTTTGGTGGCATGATTAATAGGAGTGCATGGCTCCGGGGTGAGCTTGAAGGGGAAAATATTTTTAGTTGAAGACTTCTTCTATGTGAGAATGCACATCGCAGGAGGAGAAGGATCTTTTCCAGGCAAAATCGCTTTTATCACTCCTAATAATATATGTATATATATTTAGCATTCTGCCAGTTATAACTTGATGGTAGCTTTTTCAATTGCAGTTTTTGCATAAAACTCCCACCCCACCCCCCTTCAAACAAGCTGAGGGCTGCCAAAAACCATCACGGGCCCATAGTCTGAGATTCTGTCTGCGCACCAGCACATAGACCCCAACCAAGCATCATAAGAAAGCAAATCACAGGACTCTATCTTGCGTGCACCACCTAGCCAGTTTGGTGTAGTGGTTAAAGTGCGCGGACTCTAATCTGGGAGAACCGGGTTTGATTCCCCACTCCTCCACTTGCACCTGGCTGGATGACCTTGGGCAAGCCGTAGCTCTGATAAGAGCTGTTCTTGAAAAAAGAGCAGTTTCTGTCAGAGCTCTCTCAGTCCCACCTACCTCACAGGATGTCTGTTGTGGGGAGGGGAAAGGAAAGGAGTTTGTAAGCTGCTCTGAAACACCTTTGGGGGGTGAAGGGCGGGGTATAATTCCAATCTCCTCTTCGTCTTCTAACCTTAATCTTCAGCTTTGCTAGTTAAGGGCAATCACTGTGCTGTTCTTCTTTCTTTGCTTCTGGTCTGTTTTACAAGTGATTGGTGTGATCAGGGCTTTTTTTCTAGAAAAAGCCCAGCAGGAACTGATTAGCATAATAAGCCATACCCAACAGCAGATACTCATTAGCATATTAGGCCACACCCCTGATAGTACAGCTCATTAGCATATTAGGCCATACCCCCATGTTACCAGAAGTGTGGTCATCCAGCCACACCCACCGTTTGCTTCTTATTCTGTTTACCTTGTTTGTTGTCAAAACCCAGGGCCTTTTTTTGTAGCAGGAACCCCTTTGCATGTTAGGCCACACACCCCTAATGTAGCCAATTCTAATGAGTTTCTGCTGTTGGGTGTGGCCTGTTATGCTAATGAGATCCTGCTGGGCGTGGCCAACTCAGGAGCCAGCCGGAACTCCGTTCCTGTGCGTTCCTGCCCAAAAATAGCCCTGGGTGTGATCCAATTAGCATCGGGGCATATCCAAATTACTGCAGGCTTGGGTAGTTAGAGAACCACTTTTCAGACATACTTTGGAGCAAGAAGGCCTCTTTTGGCAGCAAGCCTAAGTAATTCAGGCAGCCATCCTGTGCACGGTGTCCTGAACACAGTGCCCCTACTGAACACAGTGTGGCTTACTTTTGAGTAAGCATGCATGTGGTTGTGTGAGATTTCTTTCATTTGGTTTTAAAGCTGTTACAAAAACCCCAGGCTCACGCTGGGGCTTTCACAATATCCCCCTCCCTGCCAGCCTGATAAAGAGCTCTGGTGAATCCATAGAATCGCAGAGTTGGAAGGGGCCATACAGGCCATCTAGTCCAACCCCCTGCCCAATGCAGGACCAGCCTAAAGCTTGCTTAATACTATGCTTTGTTTCAGCTAGCCCTAGTGTAGCCAGGGATCATTTGGGGGGGACGCGGGGGGACGCCATCCCCCCGGGTGAGGTGCGGGAGGGCGGGGCCTGGAGCTCCCTGCTGGTGCCCGCTGGAGGTCGCCGCCGGCTGTGGGGAGGACACACTTCCGGTGATGTCAGGGGGTGTGGCATATGCTAATGAGTTATGCTAATGAGTCCCCCTAGCTCTTTTTCTACGAAATGACCCCTGAGTGTAGCTATTACATTACTGCAGCTTATTTACTTCAGTTGTGCAAGCTTAAACAAATAATTTACTTGTTTAACGTCCTCTCTCCATTTAGGAGAATGCAGGATTCATTTGGCTTTGCTGGGTATAGTTTGATGTTGGCTCTCCTTTCCCTTCCTTCTTACAGACAGACATGTATAAAGCAGGATTACGCTCAGCAACTAATTGGGTCTAAGCTACTTTTTCTTGCTGCTGCTAAGGGGCTGGAGCTTTGCTCCAGAGAATGTCACACCACTTTCCAATTTCCCGGGG
>NW_015170899.1:1063683-1089887 GCF_001447785.1 Gekko japonicus | reverse complement strand
TGAGCCCCTTACAGAAAATTTCGGCGGGGACTGAAGCCCCGCCGCCCCCACGAAGATTACGCCTATGGCTATGGATATCTTTTGTCAATGTTTCATCTTTCTCCTTGTCTTTTCTGCCTGCCCATTCCTTCTCCCTGCTGTATTCACTTCTGCAGCAGGTATTTTGGATTACCTGGGCAACCACAGACTCCTGTCTGCAGTTGCTTAGACAATCCAAAATGGCTGCCAAGATCTCATAAAGTACTCTTGCAACAGTTAATTTTCTTATATCCCCTGCTTTATATTTTCACAATTTAAGATCCCCCCCCCACATAGCTGTTCCCCCCCCCCTCAGACCAGTATATCTATAGAAACATATCACCCTTCATGGCCCCACCATGCAGATTTTTGATCCTTGCTCTAGGGCCCTAAGAATATAAACATATAAGAGAAGCCATGTTGGAGGGCTCTTTTTGTAGCAGGAACTCCTTTGCATATTAGGCAACACACCCCTAATGTAGCCAATCCAAGAGCTTACAGAGCTCTTCTTACAGGAGCTACTGTAAGCTCTTGGAGGATTGGCTACATTAGGGGTGTGTCGCCTAATATGCAAAGGAGTTCCTGCGACAAAAAGAGCCCTGTCTGCCCATCCAGTCCATCACTCTACGTCACACAGTGGCCAAAACCCAGGTGCCGTCAGGAGGTCCACTAATGGGGCCAGAACTCCAGAAGCCCTGCCAATGTTGCCCCTTCCCAAGTGCCAAGAATACAGAGCATCACTGCCCCAGACACAGTGTCCCATCTATAATTTGTGGCTAACAGACGCTGATGGATTTCTGCCCTGTTTAGAATTAGATACTCAGGTACTGGTATTTCAGCGACTTGAACTTCCAATTCTTTTGGAGATCATTGATAGATTCTTATTGCCAGCAATTGAAATGTAATCCCCATTCCACTGATTTAATTTCATGGAACAGCTGGGGGGAACAGAGGTGTCCATCGGCATTTGCACAAGAGAAATCACCTTCTGTTCTGTCCACAGTGTTAGATGAAAAAGGGTGGGGGGAAAGAAGCCCAAAACTCAACAAATGTACTTGGAACGGCCGCGAAGTCTTCCGTTTTCCGCTGGTGCTAAAGGCAAACAGGAGTGCAGTAAGAAAGGTGGCTGGCTCTCTGGTTGTGAACGCTGCCTATAGGGGTACGGTAAGAATGGCGGCTGGCTCTTTGTGATGGTGGAAAGTGCCTATTGTGCAGTTCATAAATTGAATATTATTGGCAGAGGAGATGGTTCTACATTACTGAGTTCAGCCGTCTGAAGACCTGGCTGCAGAGCTGTCATTAAAGTGAATGCTAAATGAGGTTCATTGGGATTAGCTCATATGCACAACCCAATGATTGATTTTCACAGTCTGGCTAACAGAACATTTTTCAAGACTTTGGTGCAATTACATTACTATTATGATCTCTTCAATTTTCCCTGGTATTATGTTTTAATAGAATCTTTGAGGCTCCTTGCTGCCGATAAGGCCCAATTTAATTGGATCTGCAGATCTCAAAGCTGGAAAGTTCACCTTTCTTTTCTTTTTTGTCACAAATTGCTCTCCCACTCTTTTTCTACTCTTTCCTTTGCTCGCCTCTTATGCACAAAGCGGGTATTTGCAAGTGTCAGGTTTAACCTTAGTCACCTAATTCTTGGTTAAAAACTCATCCCTGAAAGAGGGGTTAAAAAAAATAAAAAGTTTTGATAATTTCTGCTACGATTGCAAACTTGTCAAAATCCCTGCATTCAAAATGTTGTGCGATTAAAAAGTATAATTCAAGTGTGGTGTGGGATAAAGATTTCCTGCTTTGATAAATAATTAGAAATAAATCCGAGCTGTTTTTCTACATGTCTAGCGTATTTTTTATCCTGACCTTACGCTCTGGGGCTCACTGTATCATCGCAATAACTCTGAATAGTAGGTTGGGAGGGAGACTTAACCCCCCCTCTTCCCATTGCCATGCTCACAATCTGAATCCAGCCCCCGGCTCTTGGAAACTGAGTTCCAAGTACAGAACTTTCAGTATGACCGATTTCTCACTAGAGCTGCGTTGCTGTTGCACCGCCCTTTGCCCCGTTTCTATTAGTAAATTTTACACCCAAAGCCACGTGGCGGTTTTATTAACCCGATTCCTCCCGCGGTTTCGTGATCCTGTTTTTTGAGGATCACGAAACCACGGAGGAAATCGGGCGAAGTCGCGGGTCAAAATGTGGTTGTGCGTCTTTGGGTGTGAAATTGACTAATAGAAACAGGGCAGAGGGCGGCGCAACAGCGACGCAGCTCTAGTGAGAAATCGGTCTACATGTTTGGGGTGAGGTCAGGTGAGCTGTTTGATCCAATGTCGTTGCTGTTCCATTCCGGATTTAAAATGCACGATCGGACAGCTTCATCCGTATCCCATTCCTCAGTCGTCAACCTCCCATACTCATTTGTCCCAGAATCTGTATTTTCTGACATCGGACAAAGTCCAAGGTTTACGGTTTGTCCGTTTTCACTCCACATTTCTGGATGTCTGAACTCTCCATCATGGTCTCAAGCTGGAAGGGAAGTCTGAACCTTCTCTTCCATTTTCACTCCTTTAAAAACAACAACAACAACAAAGTGATATGTGCATAAGTGGATCTCCACCACAGGGTCATGAGGCACCGCTTGTTCATTTATGTGCCACAATGTTTTGTTGGGATTGGGAGCCCCCAGGGGGTTGTTTTGGAGCAATACATTCAAGAAAAAAAGCTCCTTTTTACTGTTTCTTGGGGTGGGGCGGCAGTGGAAATAGTCCCTATTTAGGACCCCATATCGGCAGCCAGGATTCTGCCCCTGGAGCTTTACTCCAAGCCACGTCTTACTATTGCTCTGACAGGAAAGCTCGATGAGGAAAGAAAAAAAAGCAAAGAATATTCTGCAGGATTTGTCACACCCTGGACATTCCCTGTTTGAACTGCTGTCTTCGGGCAGAAGATATAGGACAATTAAAACAAGGACAAACAGATTAAAAAATAGTTTTTATTCGAGAGCTATTACTGCCTTTAAATGCTGTATGAAATTGGAATTTGGGTGACATTAGTGGTTTTAAGTTGCTATGTGAACCTTAGGGGAGTTATGAGATAGTTGTGAATGGTTGTGTGAGTGTATGAATATTGTTGTAGATCACCGAAATGATTGCATCTTTAATTTTGTTGTACTATGTACAATGACAATAAAGTATATTACTATTACTATTACGAGTAAGATCAGGCAGGAAAGAGAGTGATTTCAGGTGGAGAAATGCAGTTGTATAGGAACCAATGATCACTGTACTTGGTGCAGAGATCGAGAAACGGTCAGAAATGAACCGGTGCTTCAGCTACGGACTTGTGCACAAGCTTGAAAAACAAACCAAAAAAAAGGATGCCACCCGACCAACTGCTCCATGGCTGCCATGCAGCAATAATCTGAATGGTCAGTCATGGGGTGAGCACGCGATGCAGTGTGTTAAGGGTGAGATGTCTGCACAGAACTCTCCATGAACACACACACCCCGCTGGATGAATTTAGAAGCGCAGCCAGACTGCACTAAGCCTGTTGTCTGACTGCAGCCCTGGACAACCTGAACCATGGTAGACAGCGGGTTGACTTATAAACCAGGTATTGTGTACTTAGGCCTAGATCATGAATGCCATTCACTGTGCTGTTTCAGGACTGAGAGTAGGGATCGGAGGGCTGTCATTGGTCCTTTTGATAAGTTCCCAGGTGTTAAGGTAGAGTTCCCAACCCCCCCGGTTTGCCAGGGGTCCCCTGTTTTTTGGGGGGGTTACCCGCCGCCAGCCAGATGGCCAGCGGGGGAAGCCCCACCCCCAACACCCACAGCCACCCCTCTCTGTCCCTTTAAGTGTGTGGAACCCGTGTTTCCTCCCAAGCCCGATCTCTGCTTGAGATCAGGCTTGCAGGGAAATGCCAGCTTCGTGCACTTAAAAGGGAAACGCGGCTGCTCTTAAAGGGGAAACGCTGGCTCCTGCACTTAAAAGGGAAACACCGGCTCATTTAAGTGCAGGGAACTGCCGTTTCTGGAGATCTGGCGCGTGGGTGGGGTGGGGGGCCAGCGGACGTCCCCAACGTGATGTCATCACGTCGGGGATGCCCCGCTCCCTCCAGAAATGCCCCCAAAGTCCCCCGCTGGGGGTGGAAGATGGACTTGGCAACCCTGTGTTAAGGGGAAGCTTCTTTTAATTTGGACTGGTACCTTAGTGATTCCCTGGCCTAGATAGCCCAGGATAGTGCAATTTCAGATCTTGGAAACTAGGCAGGGTCGACCCTGTTTAGTACTTGTTTGGGAGACCACCAAGAAGTCCAAGGTTGCTACGCAGAGGCAGGCAATGACAAACCACCTCTGAACGTTGCTTGCCTTGAAAACCCTATGCGGGGCGTGTGTGTGTGGAGTCACTATAAGTCACCTGTGACTTGACAGCGAAAAAGAACCAAAAAACCCCCCAAAAGCAATCCTTAGTGATGCAAAGGGTTTTAAGTCACAAATAGGACAAAGTTGGATAGTTCACATAGACTCTTGCAATGCCTGGGGAGTTTGAGCTTCTGTTTGTGCTTCTGCAGGAGATATGATTGATAGGGTTGCCAGCCTCCAGGTGGGGCCTGGAGCAATGCTCCCTCTAAACTGTGGAGTCTTGTGAGCAAAAAATCTGCTTTGTGAGCTACTGGCATTAAAGTTGTGAGCGAGTGATTTGGCTGCTGCGTAAATTAGCTTGCTCTGGAGCCATCCCTTCCTGAGCTAAGACAAAAAATGTGTGAGCTGGAGGCTAAAAACCTGTGAGCTAGCTCACACTAATTCATCTTAGGGGGAACAATGGGCCATGGAGTTCCCCTGGGATTACGGACTACAGAGATCAGTTCCCCTGGAGAAAATGACATACCTTTGGAGGGTGGACTCTATTGCATTTCACCCTGCTGTGGCCTCTCCCCTCCCCAAACCCTGCCATCCCCAAATTTTCCACCCCAGAGTTGGCAACCTGACTCTATGGGATGTTTGACGAGAAGCAAATTTGAACACAGAACCATCTCTGAATTAGGCTCTTCTTTGACTTTTCCGGATAGAGTAAGTGATGACGCCCAGTGATTGATCTTCTCTGAAGACATTCCACAACTTACGCTATCCCTGTAATCGTTTTAAAAGATAGTCGATGACAGTTACCAAAATTTATTTTAAGTAGTTCGGCTACTCTTTAAGGTATAATCTTAATGAGATCTTTCTTACCCTTAAAACAACTTTCTTGCCTTGAGTTTTAAATTGCATGTATCGACCAAGGATCAAAGAAATGAAGTCAAGATGGTCTAATCCAGAATGCCCCACGGGATTCTTCGGCTTTTGTGAGCAGTCCTCATAAATATATCATGATAGGAAATAGTTAAGTAGGATGTTTTACTCATTCACAAGCCTAACATCTCACTACTAATGACCCTTACTCCTTTCTTTTGACCAGATGCATAATCATCTTTGTTAGTGAAAATTGGACATGTTCCCAGTTACAAAGGCTAGAAGACTGGATGTGTATATATTTATATATTATACTATGAAGATATTTTCAGTTATGAAAAAAGGTCATCTGTTCCAAAAATAATTAAAATGGGTTAAGCTTTTCCTGGAAGAAAGGACATGGGAGTATGAATATTCACAGGAAGACCCTTTCCATTAGTTTTAATATAGCAGACCTTTGGAAGTACAAATCAGTTGTACGCATGATTCATGGATATAACGTTCAGGTCTCATGAACGCATCTCCTTTTTGGAAAGGGGAATTCTAGAAAGAAAGAAAGAAAGAAAGAAAGAAAGAAAGAAAGAAAGAAAGAAAGAAAGAAAGAAAGAAAGAAAGAAAGAAAGAAAGATTATGTTCTTCCCTATCATTCTGTCTCATGACCTTTGATTTTCTTCTCCATAAAATGAACAGCCAAAGGTTTAAAGATATTGGATTGAGAAGGCTGCCATGAAGTACCATTCTGACTTAGTTTTGTGGTTCTCTCTGGAGCTGCCATCTGTTACAGAGGCCTTTCTTTACTATGGATTTTGTGCCTTGGGTTCAGACAATTTGGATTTATTGCTTCCTTTTCCTTCTGTGGGATACTTTCCTGAGTTGATGAGCAGGTGTATGTCCTGCTCTGAGTGTAATGAGATGATGAGGTCTGTTGGTAATGTCTTTCTTTTATAAGATCCCCAAACACCAAAGTGCCGGTTAGTCTAGTTCATTATCCACCAGGGCACTTAAGAACATGTCTAACCTCAAGCGCACCGACAACTGGCTTCAGCTTTAATAGCCGTTAATTTGAGACTACGTAAATGGATCTTCTACTTCAAGTGTAAACGCACATATTCAACCCCAGCAGTCCGCGGTCACAGGAGTTCATTAAGTCAAATACCATGCCTGAATTTTTAAAATGTCTCTCTAATTCCTCAGCCACTAATAATAAAACTGGATGTTACAGCTTTATAAAAATCTTATATTTGGGGACCAGGGCTTGTTAAAGACACTATAGCACTAAAAAAAAACACCCTTCTGACAGAGAAATGAAGAAAGAAATCTTTATTATCATTTCCTCTTGTTTCTCAGCTTCCTCATGGTGATTGGATTTTGCATGTGATTAAGAGATGGTCAAAGGTACTCCAAAAAAGCTTTGGATTGTACAACGGAGACCTGGCAGCAACTTTGTGAGGAATGTCAGTGTGAGAGAGAAAGATTTGCCTATAAAGAATTTTTCCATCCTGCGTTCCTCCCGCCAACCCCAAACATGGGTTTAGTTTGGTAGTGAAGAAAGCAAATAAAGGTAAACTCCCTTCCAAAGTCAGCCAATGAATCACAGTATCATTAGGCAACATTTGGATCTATGTCCTTCTGCTGACATATATTGGTATCCTTCACCAAGGCTGAGGAAAATATTTTAGGGATACCACTGTAAGCGAGTTGACGAATCAAAAGAAACCTTCACGTTGAACTGTTTCTTAGGATATGTATTTAGGAGTATAGGGGTGGTGTCACACGCGTGAGATAAAGAAGGGGGGGAGCGAGGCTATTTCATCCGGAGGAATTTGACCCACAGTTACATGATCACACAGTCCTTGGAAACGCCACTGCGTGATCAGATGCAACCGCGAAGTCAGTTTTTTTTTTTTTTTGCTGTTTGTTTCCGATGCGCTTAAACGAGGAATCGATGAATCGCATCTCCGCACTGAGGGCTCCACTATGGAGTTTGCGATGATGGACATACTGAGAAGGGGAGGGGAACAATGGCATGGAGTTGGGATGGCCTGATCAGACCCTCCCAATCCAAACAAAACAGACCTCCCAGTAACCACACTCCAAAGAAAACAAAACTGGGGCCAATATCAATCCAAAGATACACTCTAAAAGGTAAGTTGAGTATGCTTAATACATATGCTTTATACTTAATAGTAACTTCTCAGTGTACAAAATTTCCCCAAGTTATATAATCTAGCCATACAATATCAAAGTATTTACAATAACAAGATAATACAATAAATTGTCAGTTGCTGCCAATAGCCCGAAGATATCAGTGGAATTCCAAAGCAGTTACTGTTGGCAGTCAAAAGAGTATAAGGCTTATAAAGCTAAAAGCTAATGAAGCTTTGACCCTCCCAATGCCATGAGAGCAAGCTGGAGCGATCAGACAGGGGAAACTCCGTCCGTGGCTCATCACGACCAGTTTTCTACCGGATTTTCCCCAGTGTCTTTTTACTCCGCTTCTGTGGTGGAGCAGAATGGGTTGCCGACAGGTGTGGGGCACTTCCCAGATGTCCGTGTCTGATCGCACCCTTTAAATCCGCCCAGCATCCGTGCCTATGGTGGGGCTAATTATGCATGTGATCGCAGCCTAGGGGAGGTGAAGGTGGTTGTTATAACTTGAGGTCACAATGGGGAGCTGCGGATGACTTTGGTTTCTTATTTATTGACAAAATTAATGTAGTCCTCATCACTTATCAAGGCAAACTGCAAGGGCAAAGGGGAGAAGTTTGTGACGTAGGTTCACATAGATAAACATCAAATTCATTTTTGAAATATGAGTTATGTGAGCCCATGTCGTGTAGTGGTAGGTTAGGATCTGGGAGACCTGTATTCACATCTCTGCTCTGTTTTGCCCTGAAGCTTGCTGGGTGGCCTTGGGCCAGTTACTCCCTTTCTCAACCTAACCCACCACACTGTTGTTGTGAAGATGACATGTGGAAGTACCTTGAATGCTGCCCTAAGCTCCTCGGAGGAAATGCACCCTAAAAATGTACTTTGTCACCCAATCTGTTGGTATTTAGGTGTTTCTTTAGAAAATAAGGACTTTCTCAGTTGCAAGAAATACACAGCTTTTGTTTGACACCTGACAAGGATCCCAGGTGATCCATTGTCCTCCCTGGTTGACCTCTATTTGAATCTGGTTTCTACGGCCATACCCATTGCATAACACTGTCCATTGCTCCTGTTCAGATTAGTGGGGCAAACTCCCTTTGGTTATGCAGCCAAAAAGAAAAAAAAGGGGGCTCCAATACAAAATAACCAATCCATGAACTGAAGGGTGACGGTTTATGATTCTATGCCAATAAAGGTTTTGAAATTGAAAATTGACAAAATAACCTTTCTTTTTTTTCTAGACCAGCTCTGAATGTTAGAAACCCACCATAATCCCAGTTACACTTTTAAATACTTGGTCTGATTTCTCACTCACTAAACGTGTTCAGGAACTTCTAACCCTGTTATTTTCAGCAGCAAAGACGGTAATTGCTCAAAAATGGAACCAGGCTACAATTCCTACTGTAAATCAATGGATATCTAAATGTTGGGACTTGCTTATCGCTGACAAAATAGCCTCTCAGATAATAGCTGCATCGTCTCCAAAGATGACCAATCATTTTATGGAACGATGGTTCCCTTTTTTTGACTATGTATCCAACTGTTCATCATCTGCATATATGTTGCCTGCAAAACATAGGAATTTCTCTATTTGTTGATTTGTTTATTATCTTTGAAATCTCCAAAATGTATTGTAAAATTTATGTGCACCTGTTCTAGTTGAGAATTTTTAGTAGTATGTTTATTTAGTTATGCTTGTGAAATATAAAAAATACAAATTATGTGTTCAACAAAAATAATAATCCCTGTTACACTAGGCTTTCCCCCCCCCGCCGTAGCCCTTCGCCTCCTTAGAGCTTCTGAGCCCAGCACCCTTTCTTATTAACCAAAACTTTTCAACCAAGGTGGTATCCCAGAAGACCTCCATTCTTCCCGTGGCCCCTTGGAGCACTGAACCAGCCATGTCCAAACCGCCAATGACTGTGGCTCACATAGTTTTTCAGGGCATCTAAGCATTCAGTAGAGGTAGCAGGTATCCTGGAAACTACAGGTCCCAATAGGCTTGCCAAGTCCCCCTGGGGGATGGGGAAACCCCCACTCCAGAGGTCCGTTCCCCACCGCCGGCAGATCGGGCCCCGGGATGAACCCCACCCCAAAAGTACGCGACGTGCACGTCACCCGGAAGTGACGCGACCACGCCGGGCACGCTCGGGGCGGGGGCACGGGCCTCCCAGTCGTGGCCCCGCCCCCAGCGTGCCCACCCTGCCCCCAGCACTTCCGGGTGACGGGGTTGCGGCGCGCGCTCCAGGAACAAGCCGGGAGCCCCCCGCTCCAGCAGCAGGTAAGACTTGGCAACCCTAGATCCCAAGCTCATCCATGATTGATTAATTGATTTGTTTGTTTATTGTTTAGATTGTTATCCCGCCCTCCCGGCCAAGGCCAGCTCAGGGCGGCGTACAACAGATAAAATTCCAGCAATACATGTACATACTAAAATAATTTGAGTATCTTGAAAATCAGGCCTCTTCGAAAATGTCTGACTTGAATATCCTGAGAATCCAGTGTGCTGGACTCCCTGCTGACCAATAGCTGCTCAAAAGCTCCAGAAGCTTTCCCAGAAGGAGGGCGACGTCTGGGTAAAATGCTACTCAATTCGCGATGCAACCTAAGCATTACTAGTTAAATATGAATCTGAGCAGCCAAATCATTATTGTAGACAATTTTAAATCAGCACAGCTGTTCCTGACGTAGCGAACATTTCCTCTCAGTTTTTTTTTTAACATAATAAGAAAGGTTTTCAGAGTGTTTAACCCCACACTGTTTCTCACAAACTAGGGTTTTAGTGTGTGCTTATTGTGAACCTGGGTTGCCAACCTCTAGGTGGTAGCTGGAGATCTCCTGGGATTACTGATCTCCAGTTGACAGGTCAGTTCCCTGGAGAAAATGGCTGCTTTGGAAGGTGGACTCTATGGCTTTACACCCCACTGAGGTCCATCCCCTATCCAAACCCCACCCCCTCAGGCTCCATGGGCGGGACGTAGGGTTGCCAAGTCAAAATGTCTTACCGGTGGAGGAGCCTCGCCGGGCTCCAGGAGCCGTCCTTCGATGCATGCACGCGCTGCCAGCACATCACCGGAAGTGATGCGCGATGTCGATCACATTGAAGGCGTGGCCCCGATCGTCGGAGGGAAAACTCTATGGTTTCCCTCCGACGATCGGGGCCACGCCTTCAATGTGATCGACATCGCGCATCACTTCCGGTGATGTGCTGGCAGCGCGTGCATGCATCGAAGGACGGCTCCTGGAGCCCGGCGAGGCTCCTCCACCGGTAAGACATTTTGACTTGGCAACCCTACGTCCCGCCCACCTGCCCGACAAGTGTGCCGGCTCCCTGCAATTAAAGGGGCCCCTTTAACTGCAGGGAGCCAGCATTTCTGTGCACTTGATCTCTGAGCAGAGATCGGGCGCGTGGCAGGCCTGCAGCCACCCCTCTCCCTCCTCTCTCTCAAGAGAGAAGGGAGGGGGTAGCGGTGGGTGTTTGGGCTTTGGGGTATGGCTTCCCCCAGCAAGCCAGCTGGCCGCCGGCGGGTAGGAGTCCCAAAAAATCGGGGGACCCCTGCCAAACCAGGGGGTTTGGCAACCCTAGGCTCCATCCCCCCAAATCTCCAGGTATTTCTCAACCTGGAGTTGGCAACCCTATTGTATCCTGCTCTGCAGATGCACACTGGTGGCCCAGGCTTTCAAGGCTTCTCATTGTCCCACAAGGGAACAACAGTCTCCCACCCTCCAGTAATCCAATCCACAGTGAGTTTCTTCAGCAGTCCAGTTATTCTGAGTGATAACACTAATAGGTTAGAAACGTTTGGCTATCAATGGGCATCAGGTCACCTTCATAAACCTGCAGAGATCGACGTCCTTAGAATGTTGAAGGACTGCAGTTGTCCAGAAGGATGCTGTAGCATAGAACACTGAGTTTCCCCAGCCAGGAGTTGCTGGGATTTAGAAGGTCTTTTGGCTCTCTTTGTTGAGGGCGAACTCCCCTCCCTCTCTCATTCTGTTCAGATTTGACACCATTTCGTAGGGTTCTATTTTAATGGGAACTGATGTCACTTTGGCGCCCGCTGTGACCAGCTGCAAGAG
This sequence comes from Gekko japonicus, assembly GCF_001447785.1. Taxonomy (NCBI): domain Eukaryota; kingdom Metazoa; phylum Chordata; class Lepidosauria; order Squamata; family Gekkonidae; genus Gekko; species Gekko japonicus. The sequence goes on along the minus strand of NW_015170899.1, from coordinate 1,078,394 downwards.
AAGTGAGGAGAGAAGCCGCTTTTCTGATTAATAGTGAGGAATGCCTTTTTTTTTCTGTGCGGAAACCTTATTCCTTCCAGGGAAGGAGAACGGAGGCACGCCGGGGATTCTGCACTCACACTGGGTAAAACAAAACCTAAGTTAACTGTCCCAGGATTTATATTTCCACAAGCGGTGACTAGTAAATCCCTTGGATCAGAGAATGTTTTCCCTTTTATCTTATTATGACTGTTATTTTAAATGGGGAAAGATAAAATTACAAATGTCTACGGTAATTATTTTGACCTCATTTCCCCCCCCCCTTAGGAATGGGCCCGCCAGCCGTGAAAAATGTAAATTCATTATTGACCAATGGATTTTTTTTTGCACCGTCTCTACACCACAAACACACACACACACACACACATATTGATCTTGTACCAGTTTTATTGCCAAAATCCTGGGAATTGTAACTTGGCAAGAGTGCTAAAAGTTCTGTTAACATTTCTGAGCCCCATTAATTGAACAACATTGGAAAATGTTCCCTGTGGAGAGGGAATGACTGCTAAGCCTCAAGTCTGTGGTAAAGTTATGTTTCTAACAGTGCAATCGAAGTCCATTGAAGGGTGTAACTCTGCTTCGGACTGCATTGTAAATCTGTTCATATGACATGTCTCTTTTTAGAAATACAACAGTGGATTTCATTTCTTGCTATGGATTTACAGGCCTCTTGAGACTTACTGCTGTCGGGTTAAATGCAAAAAAAAACAAAAAAAACCCCAAGAATCATGTGCCTTGGAAGCACAGAAGCTTTATGCCGTATCCCCAATCTTATTTATTAATTTATTTATTAACGGGCTCAGGGCGGGTCACAGTAATGGCACCATCTGCCAAATCCATATAAAACATTTAAAACAATTTAAAATAGTCATTCACTAACAATAATAATAACAAATTCACAGTTAATCAGTTTAAAGTGCTAGTAGCATAGATTGTTCCTTCACTACATTCCAAATGGTGTGCTATAAGATGGAGCATTAACAACCAAAACCAGCGGTGTTCGGCCTTCCTGTACACAGTGGCTCGATCTTCATATGGGTCAGACCACCAACATGGATGTTAATAATACTAATAGTTGGTAGAGGTGGCGGTGGCAGTGGCGGTGGCAGTGGCGATGGCTCCTAATTGAAGGCCTGGTGGAAGAGCTCCGTCTTGCAGGCCCTGTGGAACTGTACAAGGTCCCGAGGGGCCCTAATCTCCTCCAGGAGCTCATTCCACCAGAGAGGAGCCACCACCGAAAAATCCCTGGCCCTGGTAATGGCAAGCCTGGCCTTTTTAGGGCCTGGGATAGACAAAAGATATTTTGATCCCGACCGTAGTGTTCTCTGGGTTATATGTGGGGAAAGGCAGTCCCTCAGGTATGTCAGACCCTGGCCATATAGGGCTTTAAAGGTAAGTACCAGCACCTTAAAATGAATTTGGTATGCTATTGGCAGCCAATGCAGTGCCCTCAGCATCGGTTGAATGTGCTCCCATCTAGGGAGACCCATCAAAAGCCTAGCTGCGGCCTTCTGCACTAACTGCAGCTTCTGAATTTTCAATAAGGGCAGCCCCATGTAGAGAGCGTTACAGTAGTCTAGCCTCAAGGTGACCGTCACATGGATCACTGTAGCCAGGTCATTGCAGTTGAGGAAGGGAACCAAATGCTGAATCAGCCGAATATGGTAAATGGCCGACTTAGCAGTGGCTGCTACCTGGGCCTCCATTGTTAAGGAGGACTCCAGGAGCACTCCCATTTGCCTAACCTCTAGTGATGGCACCAATGGTGTCTCGTTGAAGGTCAGGAGCGGGATCCTCCTCCCCAACCCACCCTGACTCAGGCACAGGACTTCCGTCTACGCCGGATTTAGTTTCAGCCCGCTCAGTCTGAGCCAACCAGCCACGGCTTGCAATGCCCGGTCCAGATCTTCCAGGCTGGAGTCCGACCGGCCACCCAACATCAGATAGAGCTGGGTGTCATCAGCGTACAGGTGACACCCCAGCCCATACCTCCAGGCAATCTGGGCAAGGGGGTGCATGTAGATGTTAAACAACATCGGGGAAAGCACTGCCCCCTGAGGCACACCGCATTCAAGTGAGTGTCTCCTGGACTGCTGTTCCCCTAGTGCCACCCTTTGTCCCCGACCCTGGAGAAAAGAGGCAAGCCATTGTAAGGCCAGTTCCTGTATCCCCACGTTGGCGAGGCGGTGGGTCAGCAGCTGGTGGTCGACTGTATCAAATGCAGCCGACAGATCTAACAACAGCAATACTGCCGAACTGCCCCGATCCAGGTGTCTCCCGAGGTCGTCAGTAAGGGCAACCAGTGCTGTCTCCGTCCCGTGTCCTGGGTGAAAACCGGACTGGAAAGGGTCCAAAATGGAAGCATAATTCAGAAAGCCCTGTAGCTGTACTGCCACCGCCCTCTCTATTAGTTTGCCCAGATAGGACAAATTGGAAACCGGCTGATAGTTGGCCAATTCAACTGGATACAAAGTTTGTTTTTTCAAGAGAGGACGGACCATCACTTCCTTGAGTGCCCCCGGGAACTGCCCCTCAGTGAGGGACTTATTGATAATCTCCCTTAGGGCACCTTGAAACCCCTCGTGGCTCGCTTTAATGAGCCAGGAAGGACACAGATCAAGGCTGCATGTGTTTGGGCATACAGTTACAAGCAATCTGTTGACTTCCTCCAGGCTGAGCAGGCTGAAGCAATCCAAAGCTGGAGTCGAAGACGTGCAAGGGGCCTCGAGTTCACTCACCATTTCAACTGTGGCGGGGGGGCCATGGCAGAGCCTCGAGACTTTATCTGTGAAATAGCTTGCAAATGCCTCACAGCCAATATCCAATTCCCTAACATTTAGTATATCCCTGTGGCAGAGCTGTTAAAGACGGAATTGTTCTAAACAATTGGGCTGGGCGTGAGCTCGCAGACGCAGTCATAGCCACATAGAATGCGGTCTTGACTGCCATCTCATAGGATCTTGTCAATGGCTGTGGAGAGCCGGCTATGCCAGTCCTCCACAAGCTCATCCAACAAGCCACTAGGGGGCATCGGATCCCGCAGAGCCATCTGGAGCTGCCCAGGGTCCATTTGGTTCCGCGGGTGAGCCAAAATGTGCTCGCCACTTAAACAGGGTCGGGGTGGAACATTCAGACGGGCCCTCAAGGCATGGTGGTCTGACCATGGTACTGCCGAAGCAGTAATCCGGTCCACTGTCACCCCCACCACAAAGATCAAATCGAGCATGTGCCCAGCCCGATGAGTGGGGATCATTACAAATTGGGAGAGTCCCAGCGCCATGGATGATACTAGGTCCACTACCTGACTGGAAGCCGTGTCATCAGGATAGACGTTGAAGTCACTCCGGACTAATAGCCTAGGGTGTTCCAGTGCCCAGCCTGATATGGCTTCCAGCAGGGATGTCATCAGTACAGTACATGGTCAGTACATCAGCCAAATCGCCAAACTCTCGTTGGCCTCCCACACTCAACGCTCATGATCTCCACTGGCAGAAGCGCCCTGAAGGAGTAAGCCTCCTGAATGAAAATAGCCCTCCCCCCTGCCCCCTAGTCCATGGTTGGTGTAGGACCAAGAACCCAGGAGGGGCAAGCTGGGAGAGATCTACAGTCTCCCCGTCCGGCACCCAAGTCTTGGTCATGCACACCAGGTCTACTTTCTGTTCCAACAGAAAGTCCCGAAGGACTGTGGTCTTATTGTTTATAGACCTGGCGTTGCACAACACCAATGTCGGAGGGGGATTATCCATCCTAGCCCCACTGCCAGCAACCTTCGAGATGAGTCACAGGCTGGAAGGGTCCCGAATGGTTCTGTTTCTCTGCAGCCTTCCCTTGACTCTCTGCCTGGACCCACCGCTATACTTCCCCCTCCCCAGGAGCACTGGAATCTGCTGCCCAGGGATCGCCGCACCACCAGGCTTTGCGTTTAGACTCAGACCACTGGCGGGCTGAATGAGGTATTCCCACTCGATGTGCGCACTGATGACAGACAGTCACTTCTGGTGCTGATAAAATTGATTATACAACCATTCTAACTTTGAAAAAGCCCTGGCAATTTAAACTAGCAGCCTATTGGTACCATTTTTATTTAATTTATTCTACCTCTAACCCCACAAACTGGCCCTGCTCTAAAACATTCCACTAGGGCTACTACATCAGCGGTAAATTTCCTATTAAGCGGCTAACAACCTCTTGTCAATCGATTTATAGATCAAATCAGATAAAAATCAATTAATTAGAAACAATTCAGCATTTACAGGGCATACAAACCTCGATTCAACAGCAATCTATAATTCATCAGTTAACAATTACTCCATGGTTAATTGGGAGGGAAACGAACAATAAAACAATTTTACACTAGGCCCTAACCCAATTCCTTCATTTAAATCTAGTACATCACTATAGTGAGCCGTCTGCATCTGCAGCCTACTGTCAGGTCCTTGATGGTAGTTCAGGCCAATCGTTATAACTCGCCCGTCTGATGTATCTCTTCGTGCCCAGCAGTCCTGCCTATAGATACAGGTTCTAATCTCGAGCCCTTCTTTCCTGGACTGCTGCCGCGTCCGTCTCCTCATCCTGGTTTTCCTGGCTAATACCTCCAAGTTCGTCAGCCACTTGGGTCCAAGCTGCTCCGTCGTTTCGTAAGTCTGTTGCCGGGCTTGTCGCCATGGACTCTGTTTGCAGGGGGGAGGCGCTGCTCTTGTCGCGTTGCCATCCACTATCCAATGGGTCCAGTTCAAATTAGGGCTCCCCAACTTCTCCAGCGCACCTCCGCCCGACCAAGGGGCATTGTTATTTATCAGGTCTGCCTGCTGGGGGGCAGGGTGCTGCTCGCACTGCATTCCCCACAGCAGCCCCCTGGGTCTGCGTCCTGTCTGGAGGCTCTTGCGGGGCCCTGGTGCACACACACCTCTCCCTAGTACTTCACGCAGTCCTGCAGTCGCAGCAGAAGCAGAAGCGGCGGCAATCAGGGACAGATCCCACCAACTCCCCGCTTGCAGACAACTCCACACAACCGGCTCTCCTGCACACCCTGTCAGTGGAGCTCGCACTCAGTGCTGTGGTTTTCCGAGTCATAGGTAGGCCATCCCGGGGATTGTGTTGGTCGAGGCGAGGCAGCCAGTTAGTCAGATGTAAATAGCTCAAAAGGTGTCTCAGTCCGAGCGGCAGCCCGCCTGATGTAATTTCCAGTTGGTAGTAGATGATAGTTAATCCAATTTTAATTTAGAATACGATGGAAATTGATTTTATTGCCCCCGGCACACAGGCTTCCTGCTCGGCGCCATCTTTACTATCTATACTCCATTTTGGAGTAAGGGAAAATGTTGTTCAGACAAATTACAAATATCTGACTCCAGTGGTAACAAGAAAAGAACTTTTACTTACAAAAACAGAAGTACATCTTACATGACATGTTCATGGAGGTACATTTGACTTATTGTGAACAGATTAACTTCAAATAAAGTTAACTTGCTTCAGCTCCAAGCCCAGGTAAGAGAGAAGAAGAAGAGAGGTCCTATATAAAGTGAAACACAAAAGGCAAGCAACGGACAAAGATAAGAAGAAGAGTTGGTTTTTATACCCCGCTTTTCATTACCCAAAGGAGTCTCAGGGTGGCTTACAATCGCTTTCCCTTCCTTTCCACACAACAGACACCCTGTGAGGTAGGTGGGGCTGAGAGAGCTCTGAGAGGACTGTGACTGACCCAAGGACACCCAGCTGGCTTCATGTGGAGGAGTGAGGAATTAAACCCTGTTCTCCAGATTAGAGTCTGCCACTCTTAACCACTACACCACACTGGCTCTCCATCTAACCAAAGCATCTAACTGATGTGAGGGTGGGGCCAACTGGCAAGTGTACCTGAGGGTGAGAATTTTCTTAACCGTTTCCCTCCAAGACACTCTTGCATGCAGAGTTACAGTATCCAACAACTCCTTGGTACTACAAGAGCACTATGTTCTTACTGAAGAAACCTCAGTTTGTTCGTGATGATGAATTCCACTCCCTCTTCATAAACATTGCTTGGAGGCTGAAGGTAGAAGTCTTCTGTTTAGCACTGATTAGCTGTGATATCAGAACACACGTGCTTCACAAAGGGCACTTTCCCACGTGCTGAATAATGTACCCTCAGTGCACTTTCAGTGCACTTTAGTGAACATCTGCAAGTGGATTCTTATCCCGGATTATCCTGGATTCTTAACAAGGATCAAACCATAATTAAGGGAGCAAAACAAACCTTAGTTAGTAAAAGCATCCATTTTTGGCCATCTTGGCTAATATACTGTAGACTTCTGTCTTCAGTCTTTGGGTGATTTCACACAAGCTGCTGCGCGACCGCATTTTGCCCTGCAGCTTTGTGCAATTTCCCACGTACCATTGGGGCAAAAGGGAGGAGTGAGCACGGAGCAGCGCTTGTGGGAAATCACTCTTTGTGTTTATCATGTTTTGGGAGGAGATTCAAGGAAGGAAACAAGTGACAACATGTAGGTGAAGCAGTTGATGCCCATAACAAACAAAGTATGGCTTGGTGAAGGTACCATCCAGATATGGCATACAAGGTTCCTGTGGCCAGGTATGATGGATCAGTACATGATATAAGACTTTTTCAGATGTGACGTCCATGTGTATGAGGAGCCTCCCTAGTGTGCATAGATCCTCTCAATACACATGGTTGCCATTTTGTCTGAGCAGGGGCTTCACACTTATTTTGCATGCACATATAACTTCAGCATGGATTCATTGCCCACTGGATTTTTCAGGGTTCTGATTTATATGCCTACCAAAGTGGTATGCATGAGCAAACTAGACGTGTCGCCCCGGTTCATATGACATGGTGACTGCACATATCATGAGCATTACAGCTAGCACAGCCGATGGGTTCTTGTCATGCACAGATGTAACGTTTGAGAAGGGCTCGTGTCCCTTGTATGCACGGTTGATGGGGTTCCCATTATGTATGAATGTAACATTTGAGAAAGGCTAGTTTCCCTTGTTGTTGTCGACAATGAGGGAGCCTTGCTTGCTTGCATGGAGATGACGCCTGATACCTGGCTGGTAAGCTGCACTCAATCAGTTCTGACCTGTAGAAAGGCTGAAAAAACACTACATATTCATTTATGCCTAAGTATATGTCTGATCATGACACGGAGGTAACAGGGAATGAAAATGTTTCAGAAAAGGGGGCAGGACACCAATTCGGAGTAAAAAGAATTGGGGAGAGGTGATGGAGACTATCTTAATGACAAGATGTCTAAGTTACAAAATGCCGCCCTTTGGGAACTCTACTATTTTTCAGTGCGGCTTTCAGCAGAAATCATTTCTCTAAGGACCGGAGTGTTTCAAAAGGGGAATGTCAGGAAATTACTACGGAGGCTGTTTCTCTAGGAACCAGAAGGTGAGAGGAGATTAGGGAAAAGGAAGACAAGATGGATAGATATCATTAGTATCAAAATGAGGTGGCTATAAAGCAGAGGCAGCTCTGGAGTCTCCAGAGCTTATGCAGCACACAGAGAACAGACTGTTCAAAGCTTGTGAAACATCCACAATATGAACTCTGCACGGAATTAACCGTTAATGACTACAAAGGCGACATTAATATACTTCCTTTGTAAAACGCTACTGGTTGTTTGTGTTATCAGGGAAGAAGTCTAGGTAATGCTCTGGTGTTAATAGCTGCATTGATTGTCTCTGCAAAAGGGTCGAGTGGTATTGGAAGAAAGGACTCTGGTGTGAACTGGATTACTCTGTAGAAACTGATATGTCTTAGGAAGCAGCGATGGATTCTTACACAAATACAAAGGAAATACATTGTGATTCTGCACAAAACAGTACACTACTCAGAGAGTTTTCCTCGCTCCCATGAAAGCTCTTCAGGAGTACAGAAACATTTCCCAACTGCACCCCCCCCTCTCCCCGAGTTCACAGCTGATGGAGAACCATGTTGTCAAAATCCCCTGCCACCAACTCCAAAATCCATTGATGGGCACCGTTGAGATGAGTTTGGCAGCTTGCAGAAGGGAAGTAGACTAACCTACAGATAGCCAAGGCACTATCAGGGGGAGAGGGTATGATTTAGCAGTAGAGCATCCAATTTTTACATAGAAGGCTCCATGTTCAGTCCCCCCCCAGAAGGTAAAGGTAAAGGTTCCCTTGCTCAAAAGCCAGTCGAGTCCGACTCTAGGGTTGCGGTGCTCATCTCCGTTTCAAAGCCGAAGAGCCAGCGCTGTCCAAAGACGTTTCCGTGGTCATGTGGCCGGCATGACTAAACACCAAGGCGCACGGAACGCTGTTACCTTCCCACCAAAGTGGTCCCTATTTATCTACTTGCAATTTCTTGCTTTCGAACTGCTAGGTTGGCAGGAGCTGGAACTAGAGTCCCCAAAACTACCAGTTAAAAAGGGTCTGGTAGAAGGTGATGTGCAAGACCTCCGCCTTAGACTTTGGAGAGCTGCTGCCAGTCAGTGCAGACAATACTGATAATATCAGGCAGTGCCGTATGTTCATATGTGCCTGCTGCCTGCCACTCAGATGGAAAATGGGCTCACCTCCCAATGAAGCAACTATCTATTTATTTATTTATTTCAATTTTTATCCCGCCCTCCCTGCAAGCGGGCTCAGGGCAAGTTACAGGTCACATAAGGCATGACATTAAAATAGTCAAGTATCATAAATATTACAAGTTAAAAGTTTAAAATTCAAAGATCACTAAGATCAGCATAAGACATTGCCTTGGTAGCGACGCTATAATGTACTTCTTCTGAGCGTTGGCGTTGGCAAATGGACACCGGCCAGGGCTACTGGTAGGGGAGGCCAAGAGATGGGGGGGGGGAATTGGATGCCCGACTGTCTGAACTAAAAGCCTGGTGGAACAGCTCCATCTTACAGGCCTTGCAGAACTGGAGTAGATCCCGCAACATCACTGTGAGTTAACTGAAAGCCGTTTTTCATCGCTAGCTTTGCCTTTGTTAGAATTGCTTACTCTATGGTTGTTTTATTCATTGAAAAAAAAGGACAACTGCACAGGGCCTACACTACAGGGGGGAATCGGGCAAAGCTCAGACTTGTTTCTCCACCCAAATGTGTGCTTTGAGCCAGGCCTATTTTTGGGCAGGAACGCACAGGAACGGAGTTCCAGCTGGCTTCAGAGTTGGCCACGCCCACTACAGCCAAAACCTCTGCATGCGTGGCTACAGAGGGAAGGCCTGGAGAGCGAATCCCCCCGGCCACTCTGAGGCGGGCAGGCCGGGGGGAGGGGCTGGAAGGATCGGGGAGGCATTTAAATGCTTCCCCATCCCTTCCCCGGCCTGTCTAAGGACCACGTGGTGCCTGGGCAAGCCAAGGGAATGCATGGGGGTGTGGCCTAATATGCCAATGAGCTGTGCTGTCAGGGGTGTGGCATAGTATGCTAGTGAGTTTCTGCTGTTAGGTGTGGCCTGTTATGCTAATGAGTTCCTGCTGGGATTTTTCTACAAAAAAAAGCCCTGCTTTGAGCCACAAAGTTAGCATGGGGCAGTACCACAAATTAAGCTCACTGGCTAGAGGCAATCCCTGTTTACATAAGTGTTCAAGGATGTTTGAGTATTCACCACAATTACAAGATTCACTGTGTTTCCGTATGGAACTATGAAGCCTTCCCGTCTGGCATACCAGATCCTGGGATGGAATGGTGAGCGAATCAAAGACACTGACTTTCAAGTCTTCAAGGTATATTTCTTGAATGTGCAAGCAAACCAGAAGTTGTTGATTTTGGATAAACGATCTTGCAAGATGCCTAGTGTTTCCTAGCTAGCTAGTTGGACTTGGTTCAAAATCAATTTGAATTGAGTTTTGTGCTTTGGAGCGCTCACTGAGCGGATGTCTAAAATTGTGGGACCCCCTGCAATCGGGAAAGCCGATCACCTGTCGCAACTGTACGTGATTTACGGAGACCCTGATTCAAATCTTGCATCCTCTAGGGACGCACTAAAGAGTCTGGGGCAAGTCAGTCTCTCTCACCCTGACATCTGTAATATGCAGATGATATGATTTTCTTTACCTCCTGTGAATCTGTAGTTTTAGTGTGTCTTTTTAAAAATAGGATGGGGACAAAGCTGTTCCTTGCTTGGGAAAACTTGTAACAGCATGCAAAATGTTCTGGTTCTCTTATTGTGTTTTGGGAAATGGGAGTTGCAAGCAATGCTCCCTCTAAGCTATGGAGTCTTATGAGCAAAAATCCTACTTTGTGAGCGACTGGCATTAAAGCTGTGAGCGAGCGATTTGGCTACTGCATAAATTAGTTTGCTCTGGAGCCATCCTTCCTGAGCTAAGAAAAATGTGTCAGCCGGAGGCTAAAAAACTGTGGGCTAGCTCACGCTAACTCAGCTTGGAGGGAACACTGGTTGCAAGCTCACATTTCTGCCCATGGGAGAGAGAAAGTTATACAGTCATCCTCAGTCTCCTGCCAAGCCAGACTTCTTTTCTGCTCCCTAATTCTCCACTTTGTCTCTCTCTCTCTCCCCCCCCTTCATTTCCTCCTTTCTACTGAGAAGACTAACTTGCTTAGTTGCATCCTTTAGGGGGCGTTAGCTGCTGCCTCCCTCTCCCTTCTGTTCTTGGTGTGCGTGGGCTGAAAGGTGGCTTTTACATGGGCCAGACTAGCCACATTGGAAAGTAAAGGAAATATTATTTATAAGAAAATTAAATTCAAGCAAAGAAACAAACATTCACAGCATATCCAAATGCAACAGACTGAGCAAGGACAAAAGAAGAAATGTGAATAAATCACAGTCCTCTAACCCTGACTCTGTACATCCCCCTACAGATGGTAACTAGAGACAGGCAATATAATTCTTGCAGTTGCTAGCTTTTAGAAAGCATTCATTACCTTGGGTTCAGCATCTAGAGGTCATCCCCTGGTGCGTCCAGCACTGTGTGCTTCTTGGAGATAAGATGGAGTCCTCCTCCTTGATGAGCCGTCATGGCCAAGTGGTGGAGAAAACTAAGAGAGCTTCCTCAGGGGTTTTATTATCTGCCCCCCCCCCTCAGATGCTCTTTCTGTTCCTGCCTGCAGAAAAGCCTCCTCTGTGTTTTGTTTTCCTGAAGCTCTGTAGCCTAGGTGTGACTTTAGGTGGGACAGTGATGGCCAAACTAGTCGTTATGGCATCCACAGGTTGGACCCAGCTAAACCCCCACTATTTTAGACTGTGTCAGTCTTGTTTCTCTTCCCTGTACCTTTTCAAGCTCCAAAACAGCTGCTGGGGGCTTTTCAGTACTTGAAAAGGCATGGAGGGGTGTTAAACAAGATGACATTTTTAAATGGCTTAGGTTCAGCTCTAAAATGGTAGTGGACCCATATATTCCATAACATCTACTTTGGTCCTACGACCCATCATCTTCCCCTAGCTAAGGTCCTCGACACTTGTATGGCGCTGAATGGCTCTGTGCTTGGGAGTTAAGTCATACCCATCCCTCCATCTCTTTTCCCCCTGCCAATCAACTGAAGGTACTTTATAAACTCTGAGCCTGTACAGATTGGAGAGTCTTTGACCGGTAAACTCTGGCCGTAATCCTGGGGTGTAAGACATTTTCCACATTGTGTAACAAATGTGTATTCTGAATTTAACAGTAATGTAAAAGAGAAAACATTGCATCCCTTTTTTTAAAGGAATAGCACAGTAAGTATTTCCGGAACTTGGCGCTCTAGAAAGGCCTCTTGCTTGTAAGGGGAAATCATTTGGTTGCTGATCTCTTGTTGGGTTATGACTTTTTCCGTCTGTAAAGCTACCGTGCACTCTTTTCTTTCCATGGTTTGCTTGTTTTATTTATTTATTTATTTATTTTTAAAAACACTTCTTTTAGTTTTTAGGAATTGAAGAACAATGGATCAAAAACAGTATAATATATACAGTGAGCAGTGCGAGGAAAAACTGCCTAAAATATATCCTTGATTTTCATGACTGCGCAAAGCTCTTAAAATACTGTCTGCCTTCTCACTGTCGCCATTCTAGCAATTCTCCAGCAACCATTCTTTTGAGAAGAGGCCATAGATTTACATCTCTTATAAGCCACCAAAACTGGTGGTGGTGTTTGTAAACTTCTCATCAGTCTTTAGTGATTCTGCTCAAACATCCAGCTGTTAAAAGATGGTCGAACCATGTGCCCATTTTGGTTCCTTGTTGTTCAGTCGTACAGTCGAGTCCGACTCTTTGCGACCCCATGGACCAGAACACGCCAGGCCCTCCTGTCTTCCGCCGTCCTCTGAAGTTGGCTCAATTTGGTTCCTTACAGAATCCTAATAAGCTAGATACACCCTTTATTTGGTCCTCTTTTATTGAACTCTTTTATTGAAAGCAGATATAAAAACTCTTCTTTTTAATTTACCACCTGGCAAGAACTAGCGTTAAATATAGAAGAAAAGCAGAGCTTGCTTGTATTTTTTTTTTTAATACTTTATTTCATTTTCCAAATTAAAACAAACAAATCAGATGCTTAACACTTCATAACAGATGAGCATACAGCTATTACTCTTTTTCCTGCAACTTGCGATGCTACACTATTCTCCTTTACTATTTAACTAACAGTAAGTATACTAACTCTTCTTTCCATAACACACCAAACACAGTTATATTAACCCGTCCTATTTCGTGTCCAAATGTAAAGTTTCTTCCAAGTGTTTACAAAAATCAAATCATCTTTCCCCCTTAGTATACAGGATAGTTTATCCATTTCAGCCACATCACATATCTTCTGTATAACTTCATTCTTTTCTGGTATTTTACCCTCTTTCCAGTACTTTGCGTACAAGATCCTAGCGGCCGTGAAACAGTGAATCAAAAAAATTTTTTTCGGCTTTCTCATACGACTCTGGAATCATATTTAGGATACACATTTCGAGTTCAAGAGGGATTTGTTTCCCCATTATTTCGCCCAGAGCTTGCTTGTATTGTGCTGAGACAAAATGAAGAAGAAAATTAAAGATATTTGTCTCCCTTTTTTGCCTTTTAAAATTGTTATTAATCAATCCTGAAACACAAAGGAAATGATAAATATATTGTTCAGGTTCCGGGAGCAGTAAAGAGGAGAAAAACAGCTTGATTCATGTGTGTCCATCTCTTTCGGCGCGTCTGACAGTGCAGCGGCCCATGGATATTGCTTGTCTACTTCAATGTAATCTGTTTTCAGTGTACTATTTTGCTTTTGTCATCCATACCATTTGTTAATAAGGATGTGATCTGAAGAGGGAGATAAACAATTAAAGTTACAGGCTGGCACACTTCAGAAAGATTAATTCCTTCTATAATCCATTTATTATGATTCTCCATTTATTTATTTATTTATTTATAATCCATTTATTATGATTCTCAAGCAATTCTCAAGCCTTTCCTTGTGATGTAAACATTGAACAGCCGCTTATAAAATCAGGGGCTAGTAGACTTGCCTTTTGTCCACTGGTGGGCAATTTGATAATTTAAGGTATGGGGGAAAGAATGTGTTAATGGCATTTATTATGATGCTCTAGGAATTTCATTACCGGAAGTAACATTATATTCTCCTGAAACCTGAACCCCACTGGCTTAGGCCCCGGACCCCCCCTTCCCCAGTCTCCCAGTTTTTGCTGGCACAGGGCTTCACAAAGTTTGGTATATGAGCTAAACTTTTGTCCTGTATGGCAGAGGAGGAAATTTTCAAGAGTTTGCGCAAACAAACCACTGCCACAGGAAGTGGTGGCGGCTACAAGCATGGACGGCTTCAAAAGGGAATTAGATAAGCATATGGAGCAGAGGTCCATCAGTGGCTATTAGCCACAAGGTCTAGATAGGGGCTCTGGGGCAAATGATGCTCTGTCTTCTTGGTGCTTGGGGGGTCAACAGTGGGAGGGCTTCTAATGTCCTGGCCTCACTGCTGGACTTACTGATGGCACCTGGTATTTTTGGCTACTGTGTGACCGAGTGTTAGACTGGATGGGCCTTTGGCCTGATCCAACATTGGCGTCTCTTATGTTCTTATGTAAAAGGCTTAAGGTTTTTGGTTTTGTTCAGTATGTGCATTTTCCTTAAAGATAAAGAATCTAGGTCATACTGACTTTTCCTCACACTTCTGTGTGCTATCCTAGCACATTCTGAATGCTCATACCTCCCTGCTTACCTAGAGATGTACTTCATTATGATTTCAGGCAACATTAGTAATTATTGTTATACAAATGTTTAGGACATGGAAGAAGCTGTATTTAATTTGGTGGATGTAGTTTCCTCTGTTTGAATTCTGAGTGTGGTAAAATAATAGCTTGCTCGGTATCTCTATATATGTAATAGCGAAAGGCGCCCCCTGCGTGCGGATACCTAAATCCACGCATCGGGGGCACCTGGGGGGAGGGAGATTTTTGTACACACTTGGGGCAATCCCCAGGTGTGCACAAAAATCTAAAAACCTGAAAAAAATATCGGGGGGATACTTAAATCTCCCCAAAAGTGACAGACGTCCCCTGTGCATGCGCAGGGGACGCTCTGCGAACTCCCTCGATGCCGCCACTTGGGGGGGAAGAGAGCAGCAAGGCCTGAGCGGTAAGCCACTCGGGCCTCACTTCGGAGGCGGCAGGGGGGAATAGCAGTGAGGCACAAGCGGCAAGCCACTCGGGCCTCGCTTTGGAGACAGGGGGGGGGCTGAAAGGGCAGCGAGGCCCGAGCAGCGAGCCGCTCGGG
>NW_015170899.1:1016308-1063589 GCF_001447785.1 Gekko japonicus | reverse complement strand
AGGGAAGGGGGGGAGATCGAGCGGGGAGGTGGAGGAGATGGGGGAGGAACCGGCGGGATGGGGGGAACTTACCTCCTCCTCCTGCTTCCTCCTCTGCCTCCTGTGTGGAGTTCCCTCCCCCCCCGCGAGTATCGCGGGTCCCGCCCCTTGTTAAATAATAATTTGCTCGGTATCTAAAGTCGCAATCTGTGCCTTAATATTATGTCGCCGTATTGATAATTAAAAACAGAAGATACAACACGCAGCAAATGTATATGCCAGGGGAAGGGGGGGAGGGGTGCTGAGTGGTCGTTCTTGCATACTTCCAGCATTTTGGGGGACACTTTTTTGATAGATTTGTTCATAGGTTGCCTTGCCTCAGATTCTCCAACAGAAGTCAAATAAAATCTGAGTATATTATTAAGGTTTCCCTTGCTTGAAAGCCAGTCGAATCTGACTCTAGGGGGCGGTGCTCATCTCAGTTTCCAAGCCAAAGAGCCAGCACTGTCCGAAGACTTCTCCATGGTCATGTGGCTGACATGACTAAATGCCGAGGCGCACGAAACACTGTTACCTTCCCACCAAAGTGGTACCTATTTATCCACTTGCAATTTCTTGCTCTTGAACTGCTAGGTTGGCAGGAGCTGCGGCCAGAGATGGGAACTCACTCCTTCACGCGACACTCGGGTCTCGAACTGCTGAGCTACTGACCTTCCAGTCTGTAGCTCAGGGTCTTAACCTCTGAGCCACCATGGCTACGAGTATATTATTAGAAGCGGTTAATGTAACAGATTGTAAGAGTACAGGTCCTTCCCCCCTATTCTCTGTCTCCTTTTTAAGTTGTATAGGATATATTATTATTGATTTTTTTTGTTTATTGGTGTATGTAAAATAAGTATAATAAAATAAAATAAGATAAAATAAAAATAATGGCATTTGGGTGGGCAGATTGTTGGGACCTACCAAAAAGAGAGAGAGGCATTTCGGGTGGGCCTGTCCTCATTTTTGGGATTCTGGGCTTGAGCCCCAGCATCTGCCCCCAGCATCGCCATTGTCGACATGAAACACCAAAGAAAAATCAGGATGGAAATTTTCTTTCTTTTCTCCCCCATGCCTACATCTCTGACTTAACTTTTGAGAGCTGATTTCAAAGCCCCTGCATTTAAAAAGTAACATTTGATACTCAAAGCAATGAGGAACAGCTCTGACTTAAATCCAAGGTTATTTAAGGCTTGTGAGATTGATTTATAACGGAGATACCTTGGAAACAGAAGCAATTTTGTGCTTTTAAAACCGATTGTGTTTTAAAAGCCAAAATACTCTCTCTTTTTTGATGTATTGTTTGGATTGCTATAAAGAGAATGTGGGCTAAAATGTCTGCTGATACCCTGGAGCACGGGTGGTCTTGTGAACTGTTTCTTCTTCTGTTTTCTACTTGATGAGCGTTGGCTGAAATGAACTGTTTTGCTCATGAAATGTTCATGACCGATTTAAGTGGGGGAAGCGATACTCTTGGAGTCGGTCTTTGTTCCTCAGAGGCTTCTAGCATATTGGAGAGGACAGAGTGAATATATATTAAGACATATTTAGGCAATGGAACTCTGCCCTGTTTGAATCTTACTCTTGGAAAATTTGGGGGCGAGGGGGAGTTAAAACACATCTAATCTTATTGACTTGGGCAGTTATGTCCCATTTGAGAATAGTATCTTTCTTCTCACCATGAGCAGGTAATTAAATACACTCTTTTCTAGACTTAGAACTTCATAGAGTATCAGAAGCTGAAAGTTCTACCACACTTTAACTATCAGAAATCTTTCTCCACTTACACAGGCAGAGCCAGAGTGGTCGTTCCGATAAACCTGTGGTACTTACACCATGTCTCCTGGAGACCCACATTCACCTTTACTCTCAACCAAAAGATCCACGTGACTATTGTATGTCCGCTGTGTCACCCCACCAAAGGCACACAATTAATAAAAGAGATAATTATGCTTATTAAATTTTCAGATGATACTATACTGGGAGGGGTAGCAAATATGGTAGAAGACAGAGTCAGGATACAGGATGACCTTGACGGGCTGGAAAACTGGGCTAAAAAAAACCCAAAATGAATTTCAATGGGGATAAATGTAAAGTTCTGCATTTAGTTAGGAAAAATCAAATGTATAATTATAGGATGGGGGAGACTTGTCTTGTCAGTAGTATGTGCGAAATGGATCTAGAGGTCTTAGTAGACCATACACTGAACATGAGTCACTGGTGTGATGCAGTCGCTAAAAAGGCAAATGCAATTTTCGGGCTGCATCAATAGAAGTATAGTGTCCCAATCATGTGAAGTGATGGTATTGCTTTACTCTGCTCTGGTTAGACCTCACCTAGAGTATTGTGTTCAGTTTTCGGCACCACAGTTTAAGAAGGATATAGACAAGCTGCAACGTGTCCACAGGAGGGCAATGAAGATGGTGAGGAGTCTGGAGACCAAGTCCTATGAGGAAAGTTTGAAGGGGCTGGGTATGTTTAGCCTGGAGAGGAGATGACTGAGAGGTGATATGATATGACTGAGAGTACTTGAAGGACTGTCATATAGAGGATGGTGCAAAGTTGTTTTCTGTTGCCCAAGAAGGTCGGACCAGAACCAGTGGGTTGAAATTAAATCAGGAATGTTTTCGGCTAAACATTAGGAAGAACTTCTTGACAGAGTGGTTCCTCAGTGGAACAGGCTTCCTCAGGAGGTGGTGGGCTCTCCTTCTTTGGAGGTTTTCAAACAGAGGCTAGATAGCCATCTGACAGCAATGCTGCTTCTGTGAACTTAGGCAGTTCATGAGTGGGAGGGCAGGAAGGGCTGCCTCAGTGCTTAGTTCTTGTGGCCCTTTCTTACACACCCAGGGAAATGCTAGGGCTGCCAAGTGGGGGCGGGGGGCGGGTAAACCCCCGCTTCGGAGGCCTGATTTCCGCCGCCGTGGAATCGGGCCCCGGGGGGAACTCCGCCCCCCGAAGGGCAGCGTGGCTGCATCACCAGAGGTGACGCAACCACGTCAATCACATTGGGGGTGTGGCCCCGATCGTCGGAGGGAAAACTCTATGGTTTCCCTCCGATGATTGGGGCCACGCCTTCAACGTGATCGATGTCGCGCCGCGCGCGCATCGAGGAATGGCTCCCAGAACCCGGTGAGGCTCCCCCGCCGGTAGGATATTTTTACTTGGCAACCCTAGGAAATGCTGATCGACACTTTGGGGTCAGGAAGCAAATTTTCTCCAGGCCAGTTTGGCCGGGGATCCTGGATGTTTATTTATTTATTTTTTGCCACCTTCTGGGCAATGGAACAGGGGTCACTGGGGGTGGGAGGTATTTATGAATTTCCTGCATTGTGCAGGGGTTTGGACTAGATGACCCTGGAAGTCCCTTCCAACTCCATGATTCTAATATTCGGAACATGTAGGATTGTTCAGTAGAACCTTTGCTAGCATTTGTGCCTGTGGGGTGAGGGGAAGGGCTTCCCTTTGTGCCTTCCCATTCTCTCCTCAGCATGAGGTACAGCAGCTCAGGTGAGAGAGTGGGATTACTTACTGAGCCTGGAGGAGAGCAAGACAGCTTTGGAGAAAGGGGAATAAAACCACCATAACTCCACTGTGTCCATCTTGCTCCCATCTTGCTCTCCTCTTCTCTGTGGCCAGCTTGCTGCCCTCCCAGCCGCTGACAAGGTGTTAAGATGGTAATGCAGAGAGGCTGCAGAAGTGTGGGGCAGGATTGCTAGGGAAGACACACCCTTTGTCTCGCAAAAGACCTGTAGCTCAGGGGGGGCTTGCGGCTTACCCATTCTCCAATCCCTGTGGTGGCAGCTTGTCTCCACAGTCCCCACAAGGCAATGGCCTTGCTTGTTTGCCTGGACCATTTCCCTGGGGGTGGGTACTCCATTGGGGAGCAGCCCTCAGAAGAGCCTCAGGTAGGGCTGCCAAGTGGGGGTGGGTGGCAGGTAAACCCCCACTTTGCAGGCCCGATTTCTGTCGCGGCGGAATCGGGCCCCGGGGGGAACTCCGCCCCCCAAAGCGCAGCGTGGCTGCGTCACTGGAGGTGACACAACCACATCACTCACGTTGGGGGCATGGCCCTAATCATTGGAGGGAAAACTCTATGGTTTTCCCTCCGACGATTGTGGCCACGCCCTCAACGTGAGCGACGTAGCGCATCACTTCCTGTGACGTGCTGGCGGCGCGCGCACATCACCAGAGAGCTCCCAGAGCCCAGCAAGGCTCCCCCGCCGCCAAGGTATGTAGACTTGGCAACCCTAGCCACAGGTGGCACGTCAAAGAGCCATGTGTTGCTCCTGAGCCCATGAGTGAGTATCACTGCATTAAAACAACCTATTAAGGAGAAATATCTCATGGTAATAACCTTCTTAAGCAGACGATAAGAAATTGTCTGTTCACCTCACTGAAACGTTTTTCAGAGCTTCTTCGTGGGTGGAATAAATGTACATGAACTGGGAGGGAGTGGAATACCAGTGGAAAGCTTTCCTCTGACCTGTGCATATTAACAGTAACTAGTGCATGTTTGGCTTTCTACATAGTATCCTTACGTTGCCTGATCACATGGAGTCAGGATTACAAGGCCGAGCCTGGCTTTCAGCAAGAGGGATGGGCACAGGGACATGGAGGGGGGCTCAACAATGGCTGTGTTGCTAGTTTGGTGTAGCGGTTAAGTGTGCGGACTCTAATCTGGGAGAACCGGGTTTGATTCCCCACTCCTCCACTTGCACCTGCTGATGTGACCTTGGGTCAGTCACAAGCTCTGGCACAGCTGTCCTTGAAAAAGAGCAGTTTGTGTCAGAGTTCTCTCAGCCCCACCCACCTCACAGGGTGTCTGTTGTGGGGAGGGGAAGGGAAAGGAATTTGTAAGCCACTCTGAGACTCCAAGTGAAGGGCGGGGTATAAATCCAATCTCTTCTTCTTCATCATCATCATCACTTCTGAGAGAAACCCGGAAGTGACATTGGGTAGCTCTAGGAATCACTGGAAACTCTATGGTTACCACAGTACCTTAGCATTTCTGGCAATTCTTAGAGCTACCATGGGTCACTTCTGGGTTTTCCCTGGAAGTGATATAGTAATCCAGTTGATGGTCCCGTTTAAAAAAACCACAAAAAAACTCTCCTGCCACTGCTTGGGGCTTTGTGCAGGTATGCTTTATAATACACATTCTAGTAACCGCATGTAGGCCTAGGGTGGAGCTCGCCTCCACAATCCCCCTTCCACCCTACATTCTTTCTACCCACTGGGGTAATACTGTATTGCAGCTCTGATGTTTATCAATGTCATATCCCCCCAACTTAAGGAAATTCTTAGACTGTCGTAATTATTTTTTTGTTTTATTTACATTATTTATTTACATTATTTATGCTTTTCCACTGAGACTCACGGTGGACTACATTGTATATGTCAAATACAATCAACAGAATGGGGCATCCAGTAGACTGGCTGGATGTGCCTGTCGTTACATATGCAACAACACTTCTACTCCATTTTTTTGTCATAGAATTACTCAATCCGGATGAGTTCAAGCCCCACATCTGTTGCTGGGATATACCATTTCAAGTGAGGGCTCAAAAGTTTGTATGCTCCATGGTTCGTGCACATCTGGAAAAAGCTCAATCTTGGTCTTGACATCTGGCAAGTTCATACATGCAGAGAGCCGTTCATGTGAGGAAGCATTCAAACATTTGAACTCCCACCATCTGTCAGCCGTAGTACAGCCCAGCAACGGATGCATTTCAGGGACTTCTGCTTGCCTCTTTGGACTCTGAATCGTGACGCTTCCCTGTATTTCTTTGGAGGAATGAAGCAGAACGTTGATGATAATAACTCTGTGCAAAATTAACAACAATGATGACTGATGGCATCCTCTCCGTATTCATTTTGTTCACTTTGGGGTGATTGTTAAGGAATATTCAATTTCCCAGCAAAAATAAATTGTGTGCTGCTTAGATCTCTTTGTGAATGTATGTTCAGTTGTCTGGATGCGGGGAGCTGTAGCCCTTTGATTGCAGATATGGGGAGAAGACATTATGCATGGTCCTCCAGATATGCATTGTCTGGGAAGGACATTGTGCCTGTTTTTCAGCATTGGTGCATGCACACCAGAACCCTGGTATGTTCCGAACCTGGAATATGTGCATGTTGCCCCTTTCAGACAGAACACTGAATGTGTGTGCCCTGACCTGGATAGCTCAGACAAGCACAATCTCATCAGATCTTGGAAGCTAAGCAGGGCCAAGCCTAGCAAGTCTTTGGAAGGGCGACCTCTAAGGAATACCAGGGCTCAGGATGCAGAGGCAGGCAATATCAAGCCAACGCTCTGAAAAACATCCAAGCCCCCAGTAGGGGTTGCCAGAAGTCGCCATGATTTCCAGGCATGCAAGTACACACACGCACGCATGCGTGCACACACACAGAAATACCCACACCAAAAACAAAAAAACCACTGAATGCATGTGTGAGGAGGATCGAGTGTAGCATGTTCTTCCCCCACGCACGGTCAGATTGTAACACTTGAAAACGGCTTTAGCAGTGATTGCTGCTTGCATTCCCAGCATATCGTGAGATTTGCAGCTCAAAGCTCTGCTCTAGGTAATTACAAGATGAACAGTTACCTTGCATCCCTGTACGATGAAGGCATACTGTAATAGAATAATAGGATCACAGGATCACAGAGTTGGGCCATACAGGCCATCTAGTCCAACCCCTCGCTTAATGCAGGGTTTATTTTTTAATATATTTTTTTGTATTCATACCCCGCCCTCCCCGCAAACGGGCTCAGGGCGGCTTACAAGAGGACAAAATATGCCCATACATAAAAACAAAATAAAAACAGTAAAAAACGACGAATATTACAAATAAAGCGCTCAAATTTAAACAAGATGGTCATTCATTAGAAGTGGGTTGTTTTTCATGGAGGCAGGTAGTGTCCAGTAGATGTTAAACTGTCCAGTCCAGGGGTACCAACCCAGCGTTGTATTGTGGCCAGATCTTCCGTAGGGCTGTCTCCTTGCTCCATTTGTTGCCGACACCGTTGGTAGTGGTAGTGGTGGTGGTGGTAGTGGCGGCTCCTACATAAAAGCATGGCAGAAGAGACCAGCCTAGAGCATCCCTGACAACTGTTTGTCTAGCCGCTGCTTAAAAACTGCCAATGAGGGGGAGCTCACCACCTCCCGAAGCAGCTGATTCCACATGCTGAGTTATGTTACTTCATAAGAACATAAGAGAAGCCAATGTCGGATCAGGCCAATGGCCCATCCAGTCCAACACTCGGTCACACAGTGGCCAAAAATACCAGGTGCCCTCAGGAGGTCCAGCAGTGGGGCCAGGACACTAGAAGCCCTCCCACTGTTGCCCCCCCCCAAAGCACCAAGAATACAGAGCATCCCTTGCCCCAGACCGAGAGTTCCTATCTATACCTTGTGGCTAATAGCCACTGATGGACCTCTGCTCTGTATGTTTATCCAATTCCTTCTTGAAGCCGTCCATGCTTGTAGCCGCCATCATCTCCTGTGGAAGTGAATTCCATGTCTTAATCACTCTTTGGGGGAAGAAGTACTTCTTTTTATCTGTTCTAACCTGATGTTCTAACTTCAAGTGTAGATTGTTGCGGAGTGTGTATTGTTGCAATACATGTCAGCTCTGGTGTGCACCACTGGTCCAGTTGTGTACTGAGATCTATGTGTGAGCAGAACCTTGAGCACATACTTCTTGTTGCAGGAGATGGCTGACAGTGGAGCCATAAGTGTTATTCCACAAGGGATGTACGGCATAGGTTTTTAAAAGTTTTTCAGGGATTTCAAAGCAGAAAATATGATGATGTCTACAGATATAAAAGCCATTTGTAAAATTATAAAGCTCGTAGCTAAACAGCTGTCACATCAGTGTCAATTTAGCAACCATTTTTAAGCAAATAAATTCCTATTTTCTGTTTTACTAGTGGTTAACAGACTTTTATATTCACAGATTTGTTTCATTCCACTAAATTACAGAAAATTGCCTGCAAACTGTGTTCACCAGTCTGTTTTCATTAATTTATTCCTTACAACTGGTGATTGCATCATGTTAGAAAAACATAATCGTTTTGCTCTCTGGAGAGTTGAACTGTTGCTGATTTAAGTACAGGGCTGTGAACCGTGCAGGGTTTGTGTACACCAGACCATGTGTGAGATTAATTTACAGGTGAAAAAAAATTGTTGATCTTGCCCACCCATACAGACAAGTCCACATCTGAGTAGGCTGAAATTGGAGGTGTTGACTGCATCCACAAAGGAAAAATGCAGATTAAAAAAAAGAGATACTTTTATACCACTCATTCTTTGATCACCAGTATCTTTTATTTGCTTGGACCTGGATGTCCCAAAGTTAGGGTTGCCAAGTTAAATTAACTCACCGGCGGGGGAGCCTCGCCGCACTCCGGGAGCCGTCCCTTGTCGTGCGGCGTGTGTACACTGCCAGCACGTCACCGGAAGTGACGCGTGACGGCGATCACGTTGAGGACGTGGCCCCGATTGCCGGAGGGAAAACCATAGAGTTTTCCCTCTGACGATCGGGGCCACGCCCCCAACGTGATCGACGTGGTTGTGTCACCTCTGGTGATGCAGCTACGCTGCGCTTAGGGGGGCGGAGTTCCCCCTGGGGCCTGATTCCACGGCGGCGGAAATCAGGCCTCCAAAGTGGGGGTTTACCCGCCCCCACTTGGCAGCCCTATCCAAAGTAGCCTGATCCCATCACATCTTGGAAGCCAAGTACGGTCAGCTCTGGTTATTATTTGGATGGGAGACCACCAAGGAATACCAGGGTCACTATGCAGAGGCAGACAATGGCAAACCACCTCTGAATGTCTCTTGCCTTGAACACCCTTGCCTTGTGGAGTGGGTACCACTGTTTTAGACCAATCTGGCCAGATTTCCATGTATGAGCCTTTTGCACTCATTGGTTTCTGACCCATTAATGTCAAGCAGCATTATGGTCAGCAGAAGAACATTAAATGGAAAACCAATTCTTAGCTGCGCATCACTGACCAAGAGATAATTGTAGACAATGCCTTATTTGCCAGGGCTAGTCTGTCCTTAGTAGGAAACTATTGGTTGAAGGACCATTTTTACTGCCTAGAGCAACAGCACAAGCGTTGGCAAAGGCTCTTTAAGATGTGGATCCTTTACACTGTATGATGTGGACTTTCAACTGTTGTTTCTATGAAAACTACTGAGGAAAATAACAGTGCCATCCTGACCAGAGTTATCCCCTTTTTAGTTTACTGAGTGCTTAGGATGGCATTGTTAGGCTCATACCCCCACATCATCGGTTTTACAGCAGTCTTGTCTGCCAGATGTTTTTACTTTGCATAACTTTCTAATCATACCAAAGATGTTCATTTCACGTTTCTGAATAATGAGAAGAGCAGAGTTTATAGTATGTTGTTTCTACTGCGACAGAGTGAGTTGGTGCAAATGCACAAACGTCACAAGAATGTATCCATTTGCAGCGGGGCACTTTTTAATCCTTTCATGATGATCCCAGCTGATTTCAATTGGAACTTGATTTCAAGTTCGGCTTCGTTTCTCTTTTTAAGTTTTACTCTTTCATCGGTAATAAATTTGCTTTCTAAATGGATCCTAAGCGATGTGGATTAGATCCTAATCAAGTCTCAGAGAAATCTGAAATCACATCTTT
The DNA here is from genome assembly GCF_001447785.1 of Gekko japonicus. NCBI lineage: Eukaryota > Metazoa > Chordata > Lepidosauria > Squamata > Gekkonidae > Gekko > Gekko japonicus. The sequence continues at coordinate 1,053,902 of NW_015170899.1, read as the reverse complement.
AGAGGAAAAGGTCCTTTTCTTGTAATAAGAGATGTCACCCATGCAGACTCCATAGTGAGTCCATCTTTGCAGGCCTTCTGGCCAGATTACATTCATCAGGGCTGTTAAGGTTCCAGTCAGAAGCTGTTGGAATAGGGAGATGGTGAGTTTACGTCTGAAGTGGGAAAGGTAAACTCTGTTCTGGTTAAATCCAGATTGGATTTTCTAGATTTTTTCCCCCTTGGATGTCTAATTTATTCTGTAATCTGAATGATTTCTGTACTGCCGATGCCCCTCTCCGTCACACTCTGCCCGATATCCAAATATGCTATGCAAATCTGGATCAATGATGTCATCAGTTTGTGACTGTGCCTCCACAGGGGTGGTGGGTAGGCTTTGTACAGTGACCTAGGTTGATGATGTCATCAGGCTGCAGCAGCATGCCGGGGCTCAGTTTAAGCCTAATGAGGACCAACATGATACTGTGCACAAAATACACACATGCATGTTCTGTCTGGTATTTTAGTAAATCCAAAAGTTGTTTCTGCATTTGTGAGGATAGATGTCACAATTCATCAGTGGATTCTGAATATTTCTGGAATTCAGCAGCAACTGTGGCCCGAAGCCATATTGAACTAGTCATACATAGGTTCACTGCAAGCTTGACTTTGTGCTAAAAACTGTGATGTGAATCAGCCTGGGACTGGAATATATGTGCCATCGCAGCTTTAAGCACCTTTAGCAAAACTCCATAATAAGGCTGCTCTTCTGGCCTTCGTAGAAGAGCTTGATGATTCATGCAGACTCCAATTTTCCTTCTCATATGAGACAACAGCTGAATGAGTACAAGAGAATTTTGAATTTCCTTAGCGTTATTATTGGTTCAGAGAGGGAAAGTTGGAATAAGAACTAACACACACACACACAATGTAGCAGGCATAAGTAAAGTATATTATACAAAATACCTAAATGTGTGTTTGAATATTCAGACACTAGTTTCAGGGCTAGTCAGGATTCAGGCTGAATTACATGGCTTTCTCCTGGGACAATGAGTGTTTCTTCAGCATGCTTTTTAATCTGCTATGGTTATACAATTATGCACGGGGTAGAGAGAGTTGGCAAAGAGAACTTTTTTCTCCCTCTCCCAAAATATTAGGACTCGAGGGCAGCTAAGGAAGCTCATGGACAGTAGATTCAGGACGGACAAAAGGAAAGACTTCTTTACACAGCCAGAGAAATGTGGTGATGGTCACAGGCATACAAACTCATGGAGGATAGGTCTACCAGTGGCTGCTAGGCCTTGTGACTAAAGGGGATCTTCACATTCAGAGGCAGTCGCCCTCTGAATCCCAGAGCCAGGAGGCAACATCAGTGGAAGGCCTCAGCCTCTCTGCCTTGTTTTGGACTGCATGCATGTCACAGGGAAGTTACGTCATGACATCGGGCACACTGGGGGCGGGGCCACGAGCATACAAGGGAAAACCATAGAGTTTTCCCTTGTATGGCCGTGGCGCCGCCCCCAGCGTGCCCGGCGTCATGACATCACTTCCCTGTGACGTGCACGCTGGGGCGGGGCTCCCCCCGGGGCCTGATTCCCCGGCGTCGGGGAACGGGCCTCTGGGGCAAGTCCCGCCCCCCGGGGGGACTTGGCAGCCCTAGTCTCCAACAAATTACATTTTCTTTTTTTTTAAAAGGCGTCTGCTACAGCATTTCCATAATGTTTATTTTTTAAAAAAAAGAACAGTACCACTTCTTTTTATCAGTCAACAAAAACTGTACTGTATCATACGACTGGTGGAGTGGGCAACAGTTCTCTGAGTGTCATTTGAGAGAGTGCAAAAGAGGACAATGTCCATGAAGACCTGCAGAACATTAAATGTGTATTCTTATTCTTAATTTAAGTATGGCTTTCCAACAGGTAGTTTTAGTAGAGTGTTCCTGCTCCCATACTTCCCAATTAGGAACCTTCAGTAACTCAAAGGTCGGGAAGACATAACAGAAGAAGTAGGCTTATTGGGGCATGGTTTCAGTCAACCTTGAAGCCATAGCAGTAATCTTCAGAGAAGGGATTGGGACCATAAATTAGCTCACAGGAACCCACTAGTTGGGTTGCAAGTAGGGTTTCCAGATCCAGGTCGGGAAACTTCTGGAGATTTGGGGGTGGAGCTTAGGGAAGGGAGGGACCTCAGTGGGGTACAATGCCATAGGCTTCCCCCTCCAAAGCATCCATTTCCTCCAGGGGAACTGATCTCTGTAGTCTGGAGATGAGCTGTAATTCTGGGAGATCCCCAGGTCCCACCCCGGAGGCTGGCATCCCTAGTTGCAAGCCTTTCTAGAGCTGTTGTTGTTTCACAGCCTTCTTGTAGGCACTGCTACCAGACTCGTGAGCAGAGAGCAAGGGTGCCAGGGCTCCAGCTTCCTTTTGCACATGCACTGAGAAGAGCGGCAGGGTAGCAAGGAGAGGTTACACAGTGGTGTGTCTCTGTGTCTCTGACCCTTGTCTTGCTCCTCACTGCTGTTGGGGGCGGGGCTTAGGGGCAGGGCTTCCCTCACTGGCCAGCTGGCCGGTGGTGGGCAGGAGTCCACCAAATCGGGGGATCCCCCACCGCCACCTGGGGACTGGCATCCCTACATGGGGTCCTAGTTCTGGCAAGGTTGAAAGCCACTGGTATCGTATCCACTGGAAAGCTTTATAGTTCATGCATGCAAGCTATTTTTAGCCCGTCTTTCTGCCTTTGTAAGAGCCACCGCCAAGGCAGCTATCCAAGGCATTTCAACTGGGAGTTATCCTGTGATGACGCATGAAATGATGCACATGTGTATGTAAACCCCTTGTTGGCTACAGTTGCGTCTATAAATGTCCAACCATCCAAATAAAATCCTACATAACTATTAGTAAAACAGAAACTATTTTGAGAGGCAGCAATTAGAACCTCAGGTTAGGATTTGAGAGACCTAGGCTGAAATCCCATTGTGCCGTGATGAATCGTTTTGGGTTGCTTTGGGCCAGTTGGCCTAACTCTCAGGTTCCCAGTCAAATCCCTCTCCACACACACTTTGGTAATGAATGCTTTATTTAGAGATATGAGATGCTGTGGGTTCAAGCTCTTTGTTAGGACTGATTTGCAAAGGTGGGAAAGGACAAGATATAGGTTAAAAAGAACCAAAATTCAATGCACACCCATGCACAGTCACTATCTAGCCAGGCACAGTTTTCTCCAAGGACATTTCTCGTGTGCAAGATGTCTTGGGACCCCCTTAGGAAAGTTACCAAGCAATCCTCCCTAGTGAACTACACACACTCACCCCCCCAAGGAATTTAATGGCAAACGAGAGCAGCAATAAGGAAACAGAATACAAGCAGTGTAAATCAAGCATGGACAATGCAACCAATCCAGCCATTCAGTTCCGGTGTCAGATGCTTGAGTTTGACACTAACCTCCCTCCCTCTTAGCCTAACCTACCTCACAAGGTTATCGGGGACATGAAAGGGTGAAGGGAGAGCCACGGAGAATGCCCTCAGCTCCTTGAAGGAAAGGTGGGGTGGCAATGCACATGATAGTATCATGACACGTTAAGCTATGTCCATTCTTCTTAACTTGATGCAGATCTTTGTGGCATCCAGGATCTCAGGATATAGAACATATTAGTCATTGACTGGTGGGAAACAGGAAGCAAGCTAAGGTCCTTACCTTCTATGGCAAATTAAGCCCTTGTTTAACATATGGCTGACATTTATATGTGAATTTGTGCTTTAAGAATTCCATATTAGGCTGAGTCACAGCCTATTATGAGAATGTAATGTTCTCCATAACAGGAAAAGGATCAGCTGCCCAAAGCGATCTGGAACCACCAACCAAACATTTACATAAAGTCAATTCACACTCCCTTTGGCCTTTTCCTTTATAAGCGCTTGCTGCCCTTGTCAGAGAGAATGCGACTGTGGAAAAGCAATCCCAAACTGGAGGTAAGAGGTGGGTGACGGAAATGAATGGCATGTTACTCATGCGGCAATCTAACTGCCCGCGTACTCCATTAAACCAACCAAGCCGCCAGATAAAAAGTTCCCTCTGATTCACTCCAGTCAAAATCACTCAGGAGCTCTTAGATGGTAGAAAGGCCAGTCTCTTTGCTCAGGGATTCCTATTATGACAAACTGCTGAAAAAGAGCGTGGCCACAGTGCACACTTATAAATGAACTGAGCAATGAGGCATGGCTATTATTCTTAGAGTGCTGTCCTTCCCCCATTAACGGAGAAGCAGTTTTCAAACTCTGTCCTTATGGTGACCTTTCCACAATAATTTGCCTGCTGAGGATCCCCTGTATATCTGCTATAGAACCACAGTTTGTTGCAGACGATGCTGGGGTGTATTCAAGAGCAATGCTTTTTAACCCCCATGTTGCAACAAGGGGCCCCCTGAGCTGCAAGCACATAGCATCACAGTCAGGGGTCGTTTCGTAGAAAAAGAGCTAGGGGAACTCATTAGCATAACTCATTAGCATATGCCACACCCCCTGACATCACCTGAAGTGTGTCATAAGGCCACACCCCCTGACATCACCGGAAGTGTGTCATAAGGCCACACACCCCGCCCCCAACGGTCCCGGCCGCTGTCGCCGGCCTTGCAGCTCCACTGCCGAGCCCCATGAGGGGCCCAGCGGTGGACCTGCAAGGCTGGCGGGAGTGCAAGGAAGCCCCGCGAAGGCCCTCCCTGGCCCCAGGCAGGCAGGGGTGGGGAGAGGCAGGGAGGAAGTTGTGCCCCACCCCCCATACCTCACCCAGGGGAACTGCGATCCCCCGCCCTCCCCCCCGAAATGACCTCTGATCACAGTCCTAGGAAGAGAGCTAGCCAGAGATACGCTCTCACCAGTGTCCATACCAGGACCATGGGCAACCATGAGAGCCAGGGGATAAGAAGCATGCGCCTAGCACCAGAAGATGTACCATAATGAGGAAGAAGGCAAAGGTCAAAGCCCTGGAGGTGATCACAGTCCTAGGAAGAGAGCTAGCCAGAGATACGCTCTCACCAGTGTCCATACCAGGACCATGGGCAACCATGAGAGCCAGGGGATAAGAAGCATGCGCCTAGCACCAGAAGATGTACCATAATGAGGAAGAAGGCAAAGGTCAAAGCCCTGGAGGAATCCTCTCCACTACTGAGTGATCTTGCCTCTTTGCTTTTCTGGTTCTCTCACCATGAGCACAAAGAGGCAAAAGAGCTAGTTTGGTGTAGTGTTTAAGTGTGCAGACTCTAATCTGGGAGAAGCGGGTTTGATTCCTCACTCCTCCACTTGCACCTGCTGGATGACCTTGGGCAAGCCATAGTTCTGGCACAGCTGTTCTTGAAAAAGAGCAGTTTCTGTCAGAGCTCTCTCAGCCCCCCCCCACCTCACAGGGTGTCCGTTTTGGGGAGGGGAAGGGAAAGGAGTTTGTAAGCCGCTCTGAGACACCTTTGGGTAGTGAAGGGCAGGATATAAATCTAATCTCCTCTTCCTCCTCCTCCTCCTCCTCCTCTTCTTCTTCTTCTTCTTCTTTCTTCTTCTTCTTCTTCGGCTCATGACCAAGCAGGCGAGAGTTCCATAATCCACTTGAGAATCCTGTGTCAGGTGTGGAAAACAACTGTTCTACAGAGCTCACTCAGTATGTCGTAGTGGCCTAGTAGACTTCAGTTGTATCCAGGGGTCATTTCGTAGAAAAAGAGCTAGGGGGACTCATTAGCATAACTCATTAGCATATGCCACACCCCCTGACATCAGGGGCCCGGCGGTGGACCTGCAAGGCCAGCGGGAGTGCGAGGAAGCCCCACCAAGGCCCTCCCTGGCCCCAGGCAGGCAGGGGTGGGGAGAGGCGGGGAGGAAGCAACTTACCCTCCCTCTTCTCCTGCCTCCTCCTGGCTGAATGAGGGCTGGAAGCGGGGCGGCCGAAAGCAGGGGGCGGGGCTTCCTCATGTGCCCCGCCCCCTGCACCTCACCCGGGGGAACTGCGTTCCCCCACGTTCCCCCCCCCCTGAAATGACCTCTGGTTGTATCCCATGTGAACTATGAAGCACACTACAATATTCTCCAATCAGATATACATTGTAAAAGGAGATCTGTAGTAGCAAGCAGAACATTTTGAAACTGTCGACAAATGATTGCATTTGTGCTGGGTTCACATTAAGAATACCACAGCCCTATCTGTAACTAGTTTGTAAGACTCTTCTCTGGGTACAGTGGGGCACCATTGGTGCCAGCACCAAAGGTCAGGAGTCTGGGAGTGCTCCTGGATTTTGCCTTAACAATGGAGGCCCAGGTATCAGCCACTGCCAAGTCAGACTTTTACCACCTGTGGCTGATTAAGCAGTTGGTTCCCTTCCTTGAACACAATGATCTGGCAACAGTGATCCATGCGATGGTCACCTCAAGGTTAGACTACTGCAGTGCTCTGTACATGGGGCTGCCCTTGTCCCAAATCCGGAAGCTGCAACTGGTGCAAAATGTGGCAGCCAGGCTGTTGATGGGTCTCTCTATACGAGATCACATCCAGCCTGCGCTGAAGGCATTGCACTGGCTGCCAATAGCATACCGGATTCATTTCAAGGTGCTGTTTTTGACCTTTAAAGCCCTATATGGTCAGGGGCCTGCCTACCTGAGGGACATCATTTCCCCATATGTGCCCCAGAGAGCACTGAGGTCAGGGACTCAAAACCACCTGACTGTCCCTGGCCCGAAAGACGCCAGACTGGCTATTATGAGGGCAACGGCTTTCTCGGTGGTGGCTCCACATGGGTGGAACAAGCTCCTGGAGGATATCAGGGCCCTGCGGGACCTTTTACAGTTCCGCAGGGCCTGTAAAATGGAGCTCTTCCACCAGGCCTTCAGTTAGGAGCCGCCACTGACCATTGCAAACTGAACACACCACAGCCCTATATAACAACGCCGGATATGGCCTCTCCATCGGACCATTTACAGAAAATCCTGCCATCAGTTTACACTAGCACTTTATCTAACTGTTCTCATTGAATTTTTTATCGTATTTTATTGTATTTTAATCTCTGTAAGCTGCCTTGAGCCAGACTGCACCAGCAAGGCGGGATACAAATTGAAAATAATAAATAAGTAATAAATAAATAAATTCTATGACTGTAGCACCGTGGTTGCTTTCTTGTTACAGGGAGGAAGCACATAGGTACTGGAGTTAGGGTTGCCAAGTCAAGTTTTCTTACTGGCGGGAGAGCCTCACCGGGCTCTGGGAGCCGTCCGTCGATGTGCGTGCACACACACCACCAGCACGTCACTGGAAGTGACGCACAACATCAATCATGTTGAAGGCGTGGCCCCGAACGTCGGAGGGAAAACCATAGAGTTTTCCCTCCGACGATCGGGGCCACGCCCCCAATGTGATTGATGTGGTTGCGTCACCAGAGGTGCACTTCGGGGGGCGGAGTTCCCCCCGTGGCCCGATTCCGCTGCGGCGGTAATCGGGCCTCCGAAGAGGGGGTTTACCCGCCACCCGCCCCCACTTGGCAGCCCTAACTGGAGTGAGCATTGGTGGGCAGTGGGCTCACAGTGTAATCATCAACTTCGGTTTGCAAACCACAAACAAGACAAAAATTCATGATAGATTTTGCTTTCTGGTTTGATTTGTGTCCATCCCTAATACTGAGGCCTTGCTTCTGATTAGAGACAATAGAAATTTTCACAGTGGGGAGAACTAACACAAATAGAGACAGCTGGATCATTCCCAATGGAATCTACCTTTTGTTCAGTATAACTTGTGAAAAAGAGTTACAGAAGCACAACTTGTGTACATATGTATCGGCTTTGTACCCTTGTTTTGGAATCCTGCACTATTTTGCTTTTTTAGCTGTTGGTCATCTGCTTCTGCTGTCAGCTACCAACATTCTATCAATGCCCCAACCAAGCTTTGTCGGTCGTGTCTCTGAGTCTGTGGTCTGTTCTTCCCCAGAGAAAGTGAATCGGTCTTTGCAGGGCCTTGCAGGTTACTCACATCCCACTTAACACTTGTCTGTGCTAATGTCACACATACAGTTCCTTAGAAATGTTTCTTGTCTTCTTAGAAAATATCATGTGCCCTGTAAGAAGAAGAAGAGATTGGATTTATACCTGCCCTTCACTTGGAGTGTCAGAGTAGTTTACAAACTCCTTTCCCTTCCCCTTCCCACAACAGACACCCTGTGAGGTAGGTGGGGGCTGAGAGAGCTCTGACAAAAACGGCTCTTTTCAAGAATACCTCTGCCAGAACTATGGCTTGCCCAAGGTCATCCAGCAGCTGCAAGTGGAGGAGTGGGGAATCAAACCCGGTTCTCCCAGATTAGAGTCCGCGCACTTAACCACTACACCAAATTGTAGACATGTCATGGCTTGCCACTAACAATTCACCTTCCTTCCTTTGTTAATTGCATCATGTACCAAAAAAGAAACACTCAAAATCTTTAATGAAACGTCTCCTTACGGTCCTCTAACTCATAAAACAACCCAGTAATTTCTGTGTGTATGCCTTTCTCTCTCTTACTTCCCTTCTGTTGTGCTTTCTATTCATTTTATCACAAGGTGTGAATCTCAAAATAGTGTCTGTAAGTGGTTTTCTCACCCATGCAGAGAGCTAGAGAGCACCCAACACATAAGCAGAAGCATGTGTGGCTCCTGCAGTGGTGGAGATATAACTAAATGATGACTTTTTTAATTGAAAAGTTTAAGGATAGTGTAGGAAGCACGTGGGCTCAAGCGGCTTCTTCTCTGTTGTATTTGATGCTAATTCATTGACAGTCTCTGACAGCTGTTTAGCATAACAGTGGACTCCACTGCATGGTCAGTTGGTACGGTTGCCTGGTAACTGGCAGGAGGGTTGTGGGTGGGGCCATGGGGACACAGCATCACTTATGGCACTTCATCAATCCTGGTTTTAAAAAAGAGATAAAAAGAGAAAGGTTAGCTGTAGGAGTAGCCACAAACTCTGTGGTAAACCAGTGGAGTTTCCAGGGATTCTTAGAGCTACTCTGGAAGTAACAATGGGTAGCTCTAGGCAGTGGCAGGCAATGGGACCTGGGGACCCCTCACCTCACTGGGGTGTGGCAGCCCAATTACTTGGCTATATCTCAACTGTACACTTCTTTGATTTCATTGGGACATGGTGTCTACAAATGTCTGCTGGGAACAGGCTGGTGTGGAACCTGCATTGTGGGGGCAGCAGACCTTAGTGTGTAATGTGACTTGAAGGTGTGTAATGTGACTTGCTGTGGCCTGCAGGCCTCATTCTACCCTGCCTTCCAAAGTTTTCCCAACACCTGGAGAGGCCTTTCTCTCTCTGTCTCTCTCTGTCTCTCTCTCTCTCTCGTAACTGCTGCCACCACCTGACCTTTGTAAGGAATTGCTTGCTGGGGGGTCAGAACTCATAGCTTCCCTCCCAAGATCTGAGGCCTTGCCTCTCCCACTGCCCAGTGCCTGGTCACCATGGGAGCAGTTTACTGACTTGTGTGCCCCTGGAGGAATAGCCATGTCCCAAGTGTCTGCCTTCCCTCTGGCACTCCTTTCAAATTAGTGTGTCCGAGATGGTGGAGGTCTGTGTGGTGCAGAGAACCACTAGCAGCATCAAAAGTTATAAAGATTTTATTTAAAAGGAAAAAAAGTTCACAAGCATACTTTTAGCAGGCCACCAGACTGAGCAAGGAATTGAAAAGAAATGGGTAGAATCCAATTCCTCTGTTCTTCTTTCTATACATGCCCTATCAGATGTTCAAATATAGGACAGACTCCTTAGTTTAGGAAGTTACAGATCTCTACAGAGTTCATAATCATGTTTTCTGTGCAGCCCCACGTGTGCCTGCTCAGAAGACACTCGATGAACATCAGTTACAGGTAAGTGCAACCGGGTTTTCCATTACCTTAGAGCTTTCTCCAGCTCTCCAGGCCACCACATGACTAATAGCCGCCTCCTCCAGACCAGAGTTAAGAGTGCTGTCTGCTGTGATGGACTCAGCACATCCTCCTCCTTGCTGCAAGGAGTATCCGTTCCTCTACCCACTGACTAAGTCAGGCAGGTTTTCCTGATGCCTCCAGAATTTTCCTTCCTGAAAACTCTCTAATCTAGCCTATGTAGACCTGCATGTCACTCACTGGGCTTCATTGTCTCCATTGACAGCTACGAAAAATTGAGCTAAAGTTGAACTTGGGGCCGAATTTGTTGCAGCCTGGTTGGCGTTTCTGGGCCATGCTCTCTTTGCACTCCTTACTAATTTTAATCTACCCCAACCAAAATGGCCCTGGCTAGCCCAGCCTGTTGTATTGTTGTACTCTTGATATCCCTTTTACGTATTTTTAAAATTTAACTTGATGGCACTTTACACACAGAAACACAAAGCGCGATCACTTTTATCAATCATTTGTAGAACAGCCATTGATGGGATCCGTTCTCTTAACTGTTCAGAGGCAGTGCCCCGGAGACGGGTCAAGGACCTGACTGCATCTCATGCCCCCTTCTGTGGTTGCTGATCACTGCAGAATAAACCCCAGGCAAAGAAACCCGTGATCCTGGATTGAGATTGCCTGTACATTCTGGGTGACTTTAGCAATTCACTTATCTCTTGGTTCCTAGCCTTCGTCTGTAAAACCGGTGTAATAATAGCCCACTTCACATGGCTTATCTTGAAGGTGAGGGAGGGGTTGTAAATCTCTCTGCATACTGAAGGCTTCATGTTAGCTCCCTGTTATGCATTTGTAAATCTCCTTGGAACCAATGGGCCGTACGATATTGGACAGAAGCCTAAGAGTTCTGTAGTTGTCATAAAAGGAATACAGGTGGATCAAAAAGCAGCTACCCTAGTAAAACTCCGGGTGGCAAAAATCCATTTAGTTTTACTACCCGCAGTGTTTAAAGTTTAGTACGGTTATCTTTCTCTCAAAAAGGAATAATTAAACTGATTGACTAGGGGTAGATGTTGCTGGAAGGGTGTATACATGTATATGTGAGGGGAGTGTTTGTGAAGTTGTTTGTGTAGCCGGCCAGAGCAAATGTTGTTTATCTTGGTTGAAATGGGTTTTCGCTGACTCTTAGCTGGATCATCTTCCGTGATGTCCTTTAGAAAGAAATCTGTGTGTCGTCTGCCAGCTGTTTCTCTATAAAACCCATTAACGGTACCCAGTTAATTAGGACTGACCTTTTCTGATATTCATCACGCCACTGCTTTATTGTCCTGAAACTTTGCTTTCCAGAGAGAATGCGGGGACTGTATGGCTGGAGGAGCTGTTAACTTCGTTTTTCACGTTTTAAAACAAATGGTTTCTCTTTTGGGTAGCTTTGAAAATCAGCCTCTGTGGAGAGGCAGCCATGGTTATTTTATGTGGCTGTTGTCAACTTTATTACAATGTATTTTGCAGTGAAGTGATGAATGGGTACAGCGTGAAGAAGCTTTTGTGCGCGCATTGCTTAGCTGTCATGCTTCCGCCTGTTCTCTTGCAGGGGGAAAAAATGATGTCTTTATCAATTAAAGGAAAGAAGGGTGTTTTTTTCTCTCCCTCCTGTAGTAACACAGGAGAGCAGAAGTAGAGAGGACCATAAGTTTCTATGGAACAATTTACAGGAGCAATTTGTAATCTTGTTTCTATGTCCGTCCAATGGGATGAAAAGCTTTCTTCACTCTTTACCTTTCTATTTGACTTTTCTTTGCCCAACTGAGTGTTCTTTTTCTTCTCCTAGTTCCAACTGGATAAGTGATAACGGGCTTGTAGTTTGTATGTTAAAGCATGAAAGTCCCGTTTGTTTTGTTTTTGCCATCAAGTTGCAGCAGACTCAGGGTGACCCCGTAAGGGTTTTCAAGGCAAGAGATAGTCAGAGATGGTTTGTCATTGCCTTCCTCTGCATGGCAACCCTGTTGGTGTTCTCCCATCCAAATACTCACCAGAGCTCACCCTGCTTAGCTTCTGAGATCTGGTGAAATTAGGCTAGTCTGGGCTATCCAGGGCAGGGCTTAAAATACTGTTAAGTCACAGCTGATTTATGGTGACTCATGGGATTTTCAAGGCAAGAGATTGACAGAGGTGGTTTGCCATCGCGTTCTTCTGTGTAGGAACCTGGACTTCCTTGGCGGTCTCCCATCCAAGCACTGACCAGGGCTGACTCTGCTTAGCTTCTAAGATCTTACAAGATCAGACTAACCCAGTCCAGGTCAGATTCTGTGTTGTTGTTGTTGTTGTTGTTCAGTCGAGTCCTAATCTTTGTGACCCCATGGACCCCATCACGTCAGGATCTCCTGTCTTTCATCGTCCTCCGGATTTTGCTCATTTTCATGTTTGTTGCATCAATAACACTGTCTAACCATCTCGTTCTTTGCCATCCCTTTCTTCTTTTATCTTCAATCTTTCCCAGCATCAGGTTCTACTCCCTGTACAGGCACACAAAAAAACAAGTTTTTCACTCACATCCAACCCCTGTATTCTATTCATAAAGGTAAAGGTAAAGGTTCCCTTGCTCGAAAGCCAGTCGAATCCGACTCTAGGGTTGCGGTGCTCATCTCCGTTTCAAAGCCAAAGAGCCAGTGCTGTCCGAAGACATTTCCGTGGTCATGTGGCCGGCATGACTAAACACCAAGGCACACGGAACGTTGTTACCTTCCCACTGAAGTGGTACCTATTTATCTACTTGCAATTTCTTGCTTTCAAACTGCTAGGTTGGCAGGAATTCTATTCATAGGATAACACCATTTTGTCAAGCCAGTTATCATTCTCTTTTCCATCCACATGGAAGAAAATAAAATACAACAAAAAGTTGTGTACTGACAATCTCATATTGGTTGGGAATTATATTAGTCCAGAAACACATGTAATAGCCCTCTTATAAGTGAAAAGTATGAATATTTATGGTAGTGTCTTGGGGTCAGCCAAGTTATTTTATGCTAAGAGTTATAGCTACTTGCACTCCTCGGGGAGAAATCCAGATAGGAAATGCAGGAGATTGTGGGATGTCTTGGGGGCACCCTGATTATGGTATGAAAGGTTGGATGGAGAGAAGTTAAGGATGGGAAGTTGTTGTGTTTACAGAACTGATTAGGGTTGCCAGGTCTCCTCGTTCCTCTGGCGGGGGGATTTGGGGGGGCATTCCAGGGGTGGGTGGGGATGCCACATGACATCACACAACACAATGACGTCACCTGAAAGTGACCTCATCGCATTGGCAATGCCGGAGGCAATTCCATGGTAAATTTGCCCTCAAACCACAGAGTTTTGCCCCCAAACCAGAGTGTCCCCTTACAACATCCGTGACACTTCTGGGTGACATCATCGAATCGAGGACATTGCGTGGTGACATCCCTGTTTAGGGGGAGGGTTTTCCCCACCAGCCAACTGGTCTGCGGTGGGGAGAAGCCCCTGAAATCAGGGGATCCCCTGCTCGGACCTGGGGGCTGGCAACCCTAGAAACAAGTTTCTCTATAGCTGGATTGAGCTCATTTGCTTGGATGAAAGTATATCTTTGCAGGAAACTCACAGCTTGAAACATCTTCCATGCTCTGTTGACTACCTGGTTGACTTATGTGAAAAACACTAAATAGTGTTTCTGGTCTGCCCTAGCAAAGCATTCACACTGTAGATCTATGGGCACTTGTACTCTCTCCTGCCTTTACCAGCCTGGGGCTCCAGTTTAGTGGGTCCAAGACTGTCTATCCTTCTTCCATGTAGGCTGTCTTTCTTTTTTTTTCTTTTTTAATATATAATTTTATTAATTTTTCAAACAAAGTAAACAGAAAAAGAACAACCACCACTCAAGAGATAAAAACAACAAAAAAGAAGAGCCTTCTAAATTACGGACAAAGAAACAAGATTACAAAAAAGAACACATAAAGTAGAAAGATAGAAAATATTGAATCAGATTATTGACAGAGGACTTTATATTTAACACATGTTTCAATTTATCTTACAAGACATAGCTAAGAGAGGAAGTCATTAATGAGACAGGGTTACGTACTTTATACTTAATTCCTTGTCCATAATTTGGAGGCCTTAGACAGATGTTGAATACCTTTCTGGTTTGTATATGGAATAAAATCATGCTGCATTTCATAAAAATCTTAACATTTCAGGTTTAGCTTTGACTACTCTAAGTTGATATGTCAGATTTTCTGCCATAACTATTTGCCATAGCTCAGAATACCAGTAATAAAAGTTCTGCAGATCTCCAACCCTACAGGCTGCCATCAACATAAACACTATTCAGGGGGCGGGGCTTCACCATGTGACCGCCCCGCCCCCTAGAGGTTCTCTTCCGGAGCTCCGTACCTGAGAGCTCCCCCCCGACTAGAGCCCTGTGTGTAATACTTTCCATTTCTATAAACATCCCCCCCAAAAAAAACTGATACTACAGGGCATGATCACCACATGTGGGTGTAATCACCTTGCTGATTGCAATTTCTTCAATATTTTGTATTGTTTGTATTACTTGTTCTCGCAAGACGTATCAGAGTAATATACCATTGATGTAGTAGTTTCAAAGAATTCTCCCCCAAGGGCTATTGATACAGTTTTTCTTGTTTGAGTCATCCATAATTTATTCCATATATTTTGTTCTATTTTTGTCCCAATATCATTTTCCCATACTGTTTTCAGTCCGTTTTGGCATATATGTATCTAAGAAAGAATATATTTAAGAAGTTATTCCTTTTTCACTATTCATATGTTTGAATCTGTTCAAATTTCATCATCTTTCTGGTCCTAGTTTGCGTTACTGTAGGATTCCCAATTAAGTAATGTAACTGATGGAGAAGAATCCAATTCGTTGAAACTCCTTGCCACTTTTCTTTTAATTGTACTACAGTAAGAGGAGTTCCATTTTCATAAAAGTCTGTCATTCCATATAGGCTTTCATCTTGTGTCCAGACCAGGGGTCATTTCATAGAAAAAGAATTGAATTGAAGTCTCTTTTCTATTGCTCTTGGGTGGGTTGGTCAGTGCACAGTTGTTATTTATTGGTTTTTCTCGGCCTTATCAGAACTACGGCGTGCAGATCTGTCCTTACAGAGGAGGGAGAGCTTGTACCTGAATAAAACTTGGTCTTAAAGGTGCCACTGGACTGTTTTGGACCGGGGGGCCAGGGGGAGCTCTGCAGCTTACCTGGCTGCTTCTTGCTCTGACTGAGGGCTGCTGGGAGCAGGGGGTGTGGTTTGTTGCATGTGCCCACCCCCTGGGATCTTTACTGCCGGAGCTCCGCTCCTGTGGGCTCCTGCAGGAAATGACCCCTGGTCCAGACCATTTCATACAAGTTGTAGTATAAGAGTGAAAAGGTGGACACTACTTGAGACTTCCATCTGAAGTTATGCTCACCTTGAGAAGAGAAGACGAAGAGAAGAGGTTGGATTTATACCCCACCCTTCAGTATCCAAAGCAGCCTCTGAGCGGCTTACAATCTCCTTTCCCTTCCCCTACCCACAACAGACACCCTGTGAAGTAGGTGGGGCTGAGAGAGCTCTGACTGAGAACTGCTCTTGAGAGAACAGCTCTGAGAGAACTGTAGCTTGCCCATGGTCAGGCCAGCAGCTACAGGTGAAGGAGAGGGGAATCACACCTGGTTCTCCCAGATCAGAGTCCGTGCTCATAACCACTGCACCAAACTGGCTCTCGCAAGTTCTGAGAACTTGTGAGAGGTTTATATGGGCAAGAAGTTGCTTTCTTTAGTGCCATGTTTATTTTTCATTCTCAACATTTAACGTGCCAGCGGAAACTCTTATGCATACTTAACCATTCATAACCAAACGTCTCAGATTCTCTGCAGCTAAAAGCTTCAGCATCCATAATTAAGGGATAGTAGCAAAATGGAACGAGCTAAATCTGGAAAAGGGCCAGAGCCAAAGCTTTAATGAATGTTGAGGTCTGCATTTTCTTATTGAAGTGCAGGAGGTATGAGGAGGGTAGCACACTTCTCCTGGAAAATAAAATTAGCCACTTCTCTTTGCCATAACTTTTAAGTACAAGGAAATGAAAAGTTTTTAACTTATGAGTATGTCGGATGGCTCAAGTGGTTAAGACGCTGAACTGCAGGCTGTGGAAGGTCGGTAGTTCAGCAGTTTGAGACCCGAGTGTGCCGCGTGACGGAGTGAGCTCCCGTCTCTAGTTCCAGCTCCTGCCAACCTAGCAGTTCGAAAGCGAGAAATTGCAAGTAGATAAATAGGTACCACTTCGGTGGGAAGGTAACAGCGTTCTGTGCGCCTTGG
Organism: Gekko japonicus; assembly: GCF_001447785.1. Classification (NCBI taxonomy): domain Eukaryota; kingdom Metazoa; phylum Chordata; class Lepidosauria; order Squamata; family Gekkonidae; genus Gekko; species Gekko japonicus. Next base: position 1,037,726 of record NW_015170899.1, on the reverse strand, counting down.
TGTTTAGTCATGCCAGCCACATGACCACGGAAACGTCTTCGGACAGCACTGGCTCTTCGGCTTTGAAATGGAGATGAGCACCGCAACCCTAGAGTCAGATTCGACTGGCTTTCGAGCAAGGGAACCTGTACCTTTACTATGTCGGATGGGGACCCATTACAGAAAGCCTCTCCTGTTAAAAAAGATACAGTAATTAAAACTGTCAAGGGAAGGAAGAGAAATGTAAGTCCCTGTTACTAACAGGAAAATTAACATGGATGTTGGTATTGTCTCGTCAAGTGATGTGAGGTGTATAGTTAACAGTTATTTCAATGTCCATAAAATCAGAATGCCAAAGAGAGAGAGAAAAAATACTTGGTTGCAGTTCCGTCCACGCTTATGACTGCCGATTTGGGCAACATTTGTAGTTGTCTGGTTTGGAATACCAGTTTTCGTAGCTCATAACGCTTGGTATATTGTGAGTTATTATTTATTATTTAATACAACATTTATATCCTGCCTTTCTACCGTTATAAGGGCCCCCAAGGCGGTTAGCAATTTAAAACATGTATGATAAAATCAAATTATAAAACCATGGAAATCAAGCCCCTCCCAAAATATGTATCATTAAAACAATTAAAAAACAGAGTTTTAAACTTATTCAGACTAAATCCCTTCAGGGCCCGGAGGGGAGAACATCTGTTCTGTTAGTTCATAGCCAAAGTTGGCTGTTCAGGGTGCCATCTTATTACATCGGAGAATGTTTGCAGATTCAAAATGCGATTCTCTCACCTGCCCACCCCACCCAATCCAGCACTGAATGACGTCTTGATTGGTTCAGCATAAAATGATGGACAGCCAACTTAAAGACTGGCGCCATTTCGACAGTAGTGAAATTCCCCACATTGACATTTTAAAATCTGTGCGTTACATGAAATTTTTTGCAGTGGATTTTTCCTCACCCAGGTGCAAACCTTCTTTCCCTGCATTTCCCGAACTCGCTAAAACTGGGGATTCCAAAAACACAGGGAAAGAAGGAGAAATCTTTGGGTTTGCACCTGGTGAGGAAAAATCTATTGTGGAAAATTTCACATAACATGCAGATTTAAAAATGTCAGTGTGGGGAATTTCACTACTGCAGAAGTGGTTTGAGAGGAAGGGCAAAGCAGGTGACTCCATCAGTGCTGTGATCAAAAGTGTTTCAAAGGGAGGAGAAAGTTGGGCTTACCCTGCGGAATAAAAAGGATGCAGCAAGCCCTGTTTGTAGGGTACCCCTGTATGCATCCTGAGTCATAGAGTTTATGTTCACTAGTGCTGTTATGGGGAGTAGATTTCTTTGTCCGGCATCAACTTTTTTAGATATAGCCATTGATTCCTCTTATTCTGTTTCCCCCCCCTTTTAAAAGTAGTGTTTCTCTTTGATTTCCTTTTTGTAGAGGAATCAATGCCTCTTTTTGTAACTTCAGCCCTTGCAGCTGTTATATGTTGCACACCACTGGGTGGTGCTCTAGGAGGCAGATAGCATCGTTCAGGAAGGCATCGCCTGCCTCTGAGCATCCATAAAGTGGAATTCTGAAATTTTGCAGAACCCTCCTCTTGCTCCTTCTCTCTATAAATTCCTCTTTGATCAAAACAGGACTGACTATTGACTAGAAACTGATTCCAAATTCCTAGGAAGAGGAAATCTCTGTTGGATTTCAGGGAGAACCTGGGTAAAGAGGAATTAAGAGAATTTCTCTTGGCAATTTCGACTTTTGCCTATTAGCAATCCCATCTACAATTTCTCTACGTAGCTGCCAGTCCCTGCCCTCCCAACATTAATGATCCCTTTCCCCCATACGATTTATAGCGTGATCCATTCTCCCCATTCTTTCCTTCCATAGGACCCTTTCTCCCGTCTCTCCCTGTCCTGCTGGCTCTCAGTGGGATTCAGAACACAATGCCATGTATGACTGTTACTTGCTCTGGGAAGTCTGTGTAGATGCAACCATTATTTCTAGGGATGTGCATGCAGATAACTTCTGCTTTGAACAGCATTGTTTGCATATAGTAAAGGTAAGGTAAAGGTTTCCCTTGCTCGAAAGCCAGTTGAATCCACCTCTAGGGATGCGGTGCTCATCTCCGTTTCCAAGCCAAACAGCCAGCGCTGTCGAAAGATGTTTCCGTGCTCATGTGGCCGGCATGCCGAGGCACACGCAACACTGTTACCTTCCCACCGAAGTGGTACCTATTAATCTACTTGCAATTTCTTGCTTTCGAACTGCTAGGTTGGCAGGAGCTGGAACCAGAGGCAGGAGCTCACTCCGTCATGCAGCACTCGGGTCTCGAACTGCTGAACTACCGACCTTCCACAGCCTGCAGTTCAGCATCTTAACTACTGAGCCACTGCAGCTCCTTTGTTTGCGCGCACGTGCGCAAACACACACAGATGCATTCCCTTAAAGCAGTCATTCTGGTGTGGGCACCTCTCCCCAATCTTCTGTAAGCATGTATTCCAAATTTCTGTTTACCTTTTTAAAATGCTTTGACTGATTTTTTTTTGTCATTAATGAGCTCACTTTCTTTTGGTTGCCTCAAATACAATATTTTGAAACTGCTCACTGTGAGCAACATTTGTAGTCAATTAAAATACTTTCTATATAAACTAATGAAATAAAATTGCCGCCATCTGTATTTCTCCTGTCATTAGCAAAATCGGAGTTCACCGAAGCAACACGATGCTCTGGAATTAGTTAGATTTGGGAGGGGGAAGGGATTTGGTTCTGTAGCAGGGAGGAGAGCTAAATTAAATGATTGGTGGGTAAGTGGTGCCCTATTGACAGCTAGTAAAGTTCAGCCTAATTCCATTTGCATCAATTGGAGAATATGCCCCTAAGGATCCTGAGAAATGAATGTGTCTTCTCCATTGAAGCAAGCACAGTACCTTGGGTAATTTCCCTTAAGATATTAGATGGATTGCTTTTGAATTAAACATCCAAGTGCTTGGTTCTGAGGGTATTGTTTTATCACCTACAGGATTTTTAGATATAGACGGGTCAGAAAAAATGCCATCCTATGGTTTTGGAAAAGCTTAAATAGCTGATTACTAGGAACATTTTCCTGGACAATCACATGGCACAATAATAATTTGCTTATATCCCAGCAAAAAAAGTAACTGGCAGCACAACATCAGATGCAAGCAAGTTCTAGTGCTAGAACTTTGACTTGGTTTACACCAACTATGATTGATACGTTAGCAGTGATTGAGTTGTGATTGGCACAGAACTGGAAGACTGCTGGTATGCCGTCAATTTGTCATTGGGTCCTTAAAGTATGGGATACAGGTTTCAGGTAAAAACTTACTAACCTAGGTAAAACCTGTGTATGCACAAGCACACAACGACATTTTTGGATCTATGGACCTGTTTCTAGTGTAGGTGGGCAAATTGAGTATTCAGTAGGTAGACCACAGGCATATAAATGTTTGTGGCATGATAGCACAGGAGAATGAAAGAGAATCAAAACATTTTTTAAAAAAAAATTGCATGCACAGATAAATTATTTTATGCCCATGAAACCTTTTTTTAGGGGGAGAGAAGGGAGTTGGGGAAAGTCTCACAGAAACCCTCCAACGTTGCTTTTCAGGGGACTACCTGTCATAGTCTCAAAAGCTAAATCAGAGTAAAACCAGGCAGTTTTGTCCTCTCTCTGAACAGGCTCCATGATGGCTGTGGCGCACTGGCAGAGCATCTTCTTTGCATGCAAAAGGTCCCAGGTTCAATCCCCGGCATCTCCAGTTAAAAGTATCAGGTAGGAGGTGACATGAAAGACCTCAGCCTGAGACCCTGGAGAGCTGCTGCCGGTCTTAGTAGACAATACTGACTGAGATGGACCAAGGGTCTGATTCAGTATAAGGCAGTTTCATGAGTTCATGTGTTCATGGCACCACACAGCAAACCAGAGTTGGCTTTGTGAAGACCTCCCCAAAGTTCAACCAAAGTGCAGGCCATGCCCTCACTCTATATGGGCAATTTCCCCTATAACACAGGGTTCCCCCCTTCTCCCAAACAGCTGGATGGAGTACATTTCTCATGGAGTTTTTTTTTTTCTCGTGAACCTGTCCTCCCTCATTTCAACTCAAGCCTAAATTGTATTTTTTGTTGAGCTGAAAGTTTGGCAAAGGAATTTAGGTTAAGGAATTCCCTCCATTTATAAAATGGGGGGGGGACCCTTTAGCATAACATTCTGTGACATATAAGAAAAGAAATATTAATGCTCTGAAAATGACAAGAGTATATACATTCTACATTGAATGTACCTCTCAGAGTATTATAAATATAAGGGGTTGAATCTTACAAACCATGAGTAGAAGGACCTTTCTCACCTCCCCCTTCCTCCTAAGACCTCCAAAAAAAGTTGATGCTCAGTCATAGGAGGCCAACGGACAAAGTGTCATGGAGCACGGAGGGCTACTATAGAAAGAGTGAGTTGGGTAAATTCACCTCCACTTTCCTCTCACACTGGCAGAAGAGTGGAGTTTGTAGACTTAACCCAAGGTCTTCATATAATAAACAATGAACAGTCTTGGATTTATGTTGGGCTTTAATATTTCCATAAAGGGTTTGGTCTAGGAAGAATTGAAAACTTTGCTTCTCCCTCCTCTCCTTTAGAAAGTACTTTGAGATCTGGGGTTAGATCCTGTGGATTTATTCTGATAATGTTAACACCTTCCTCCAGCAACAAAGTGCCTTTCTCCCAAGACAGCAGGCTCTTCCACTAGCCTTATTTAAAAAATAGAATTTGAAATCTACATAGTGTTATGTAAAAATGAGATGCGGAAAAATGGAGACTGACAGGAGTTTGGAAAGCCACCTTGAGGACAAAATGGCTCCTGTTAGGTATTTTTGTTACCCCTATAAGCATTTTACAGTCCTTGCAGAGGAGGACTGAACATTGGATGATGTATTACTTTGGTCCCAAGAATGCTTTGGTCCACGTCATATAAAATAACCAAAGGCACTAGGGGCATCTAATTTCAGAGTGTTGATTTGGGGACTGGTAAATCACTCAATACCCTGAAAAGCCTCAAGGCTGGTGGTGGTGGGGAACAAAAATCAAACTTTTTTACCATTCAGCAAGTATATGTAGCCGGTGATGAGTTTTTGGGGTTTTTTTCCTTGTGTGCTGTTTTGGGTCTCCCTGTACAAATAAATCACACTGAGGCAGGTAACTGAATGTCAAGCGTCAAGAGAATAGAAAGAGAATAATCTGTGACTGTTTAATACTCAACATGACTTCTGCAAAGCGCCCCTGTGCCATAAATGTTAAAATATTTAATTAAATCTGCAGGTAACTAGGTGAGGCCCTCAAGTAAATGCAATTTGTCCTCACTCACTCTATTTGTTAGGCCGCTCAGGAAGGAATCAGAAATCTGGGCAATATATAATAGCCCTGCCTCCGAGACTACTTCTATCTGGAAAATTTATGAGTGGCAGAAATAAAAGTGCTGATGCCTTACCATTTTCTGTCTATAACTCTCGCACTAGTTTTAGTGTTTTAAATTTAGTTAGCTGGGCTTAGATCAACTTATGCTAGGGACGGGCCGAACAAAAGCACGGCTTTCCCCTTTCTGCGTTGCGGAAGGCGGCGGCTGAGCGTCTCTTAGCAGCCGTCATTACTAAATATTATTTAAAAGCTGTCAGGGCCTTCATTTTGCCTTCAGGAGTTGTGACATATGGTCAGAAATGGTTTGAAGATTTATCGTCGGCCCTGCTGGATGGCTTTCAAAACATTCCCTAACAAGATCTGTGTCCCTTATCCTTGGCAGAACCCTTCAGAAACCGTGGAGCGCAGAGCAATAGACAGAGAGTAATGAGGTTCAGATGGTTTTCAAATAGACTTCAAGCAGGATTGCCCACTCAAATGAGTCCAAGATGGTTGATTAAAGAAATCAGAGCTGGGGGCTAAGTCCCTCCCCCCCCTTTTCCCTTCTTGGAAACGTTTTATCCTCAACGTCTACAAAATGTAGCCTGATATTCAGACAATACTTTCTAGCTTATTTAATAAAGGATGAACAAGATAGGGTTTATCCAGTTGATATTCCGTCCTGCACCCTTTCATATCATAGCTGTGTTCTAAACTAAAGTTCACTGAATGTGCCACCTAAGGACCCTTGCAGTGGTCTGAGAAGTGTTCCTACCCTTAAATATATGAGAGGCTTGTAACAGCTCCATTCATTGATCCAGGCCAGTATTTTAGGGGTATCCACTCCAGAATTTACAGTGGACTAAAAGGACAAAAAGGAAGTTTCTAGCAACTAAAGTCAACGGTTGCTGTAACTGGGTGCCAAGAAGGAACATCTTTATTAAACTTTGCATCTCTCTAAAACTGTGCCGCCTCCACATTTTCATGTTTGGTCTTCTGGATATAACATGCTTTAAGTTTATTTCAGAATTTTTGGAATAGTATCCATGAACAGCATTCCCCCAAAAGCACCTCAATCTTTTTCTTGAGATAAAATTCAGTGATAACATCAGGAAATAAAAGACGGTCCCAAGGAATTCCTCTCATTTTAATGAAAACAGTTCTGCTTCTTTTGAAAGTTCTCATTTTGGCCCAGGAAACAAACTTCCAAGTTTCCTTATATTTAGGGGAAATTAATTGGTATCAGTGGGCTTCCATGGATCTGTGGCCATTTACAGGCATTGTATATTTTGAGAACACTGGTTTGCTTATTTTGGAAGTTCCCTATCTTTAAGTATTTTCCCACTGGATGCTATTACCGTATTTTCCGGTGTATAAGACGACTTTTTAAACCCAGGGAAATCGTCTCAGAATTGGGGGGTGGTCTTATACTCCGGTAATTACGGTACTTTAAAAAAAAAAAGGTATGGCCCAGAGAAGCCCGCTATTTCAGAATTTTTGGAATAGTATCCATGAACAGCATTCCCCCAAAAGCACCTCAATCTTTTTCTTGAGATAAAATTCAGTGATAACATCAGGAAATAAAAGACGGTCCCAAGGAATTCCTCTCATTTTAATGAAAACAGTTCTGCTTCTTTTGAAAGTTCTCATTTTGGCCCAGGAAACAAACTTCCAAGTTTCCTTATATTTAGGGGAAATTAATTGGTATCAGTGGGCTTCCATGGATCTGTGGCCATTTACAGGCATTGTATATTTTGAGAACACTGGTTTGCTTATTTTGGAAGTTCCCTATCTTTAAGTATTTTCCCACTGGATGCTATTAATATAATTAATTCGGTTTTACATTTGAATTTAGGATTTCCATTTATGCTGCTATCCTAAATAGAGTTACATCCTAACTCTGCTGATGCTGATAGAGTTGGAATGGAGCAATTCTTTTTAGGAGTGGACTGTGAATTGCCTCACTCTGGGAGATCTGGGCACCTCCAGAACTCTTGTGCATTGGATAGCCGAAGCATGACTAGTGGCAAAATGAACTGTGCAAGTCACTGTCTTCATCAACCACAGAACATTGGACTGAAGGCCTGTTCGGTTTATTCACTAAGGAATTAATTGGACACAATGGGGGGGGTTAATGTGGAGAAATTGGAATCAGTTTGGCAACCATTTCTGGAAACGTTCAGAGTGCTAATTTGAGGCTGGTTTCCACTCAAAGGATCTTGCTTTCTTCAGCTGGTCAGGTGGTGGCTGTTGTTTGATATTAATCGCGCAGTGGTCATTTTTGTAAGCGATCTTGTCGTGTGTTTTTTTTAAAAAAATCCTCCACCATAATGAATGCTAGAAATGAAATGTGTGATTCTCTGGTTGGGGATTAAGTCCAGAGTCATAAACATGAGGAGGCAGGCAAGACGACAGATTCGAGGTTTTAGGAAGCCCCAGGGAGCCCCCTTCCTCTGCCCCCCCACCAGGCCCTGCTCACACCCCTCATACCCAGGGCTATTTTGGGGCAGGAACGCACAGGAACAGAGTTCCGGCTGGCTCCCGAGTTGGCCACGCCCAGCAGGAACTCATTAGCATAATAGGCCACACACAACAGCAGAAACTCATTAGGATTGGCCACGTTAGGGGTGTGTGGCCTAAAATGCAAAGGAGTTCCTGCTACAAGAAAAGCCCTGGGTTTTGACAACAAACAGGGTAAACAGAATAAGAAACAAAAGGTGGGTGTGGCTGGATGACTACACTTCTGGTAACATGGGGGTGCGGCCTAATATGCTAATGAGCTGTGCTGTCAGGGGTGTGACCTAATATGCTAATGAGATTCTGCTGTTGGGTGTGGTCTATTATGCTAATGAGTTTCTGCTGGACTTTTTCTACAAAAAGAGCCCTGCCATACCCATCCTCATGTGCCACATCTGCCTGTGTGTTCTCTTGTCCTGCTTGCAAGAACTCCAACTACCTGGATGGTCCACAGCCCGTTCCTTGGTGGCACTGGGAGGTGCATGCAGCTGGGAGCACAGAGCTCTAGGAAGTGAGGGGGTGGTGATGGATGGCAGCAGTCGAAGCCCCAGGTCCTGGCATCTGCCATACCTCGGTGTATGCGGGTCCCTGCCCTAGCAGGCAGTGTTGTCCAATGACATGAAGGACTAGGGCTTCAAAGTCGAGATGGCTTTCTAAAAATGCAGTTTTTTAAATCATGAGACACAGAGGTACTGATATCAGACTAACAATAATCTCAATCACTGAGCATCACAGGAAAAGAGAAAAGCTTTTAAAAAACCCAAGTTTCTTCTCTTCCTATTTCTGTTCCTGGGGAGGGTAGAACAATACTTTGCTAGTTCTCCCTTTCACAGACTGCAACAGCTTTGCCTGTGGGAATTAGACATAAAGCCTGTCTGTATGAATATGGAGAGGTACATTGATCTCCAAGGTATAAAGAATCTTTTTTTAAAAAAATCCCTTTCTAAATTTTGCATACGTCAGGCAGATTTTAGGCTTGGGCGGAACAAAATGCTCCTTTTCTTTTTTCTTCTTCTTTTTTTATAGCAGACTTGGTTAAAATGTGTTCTCTTTCAGAATAAGGAAATAATGGCAACACCTAATCCTCAATCATATGTTCAAAGGGAACTTTGAGTTATAAATCATACAGCTTGCCAGATAGAGCTGTAGCCACTTTATAATAAAGTGTCCTTGACTGTCTTTTGGATAGGAGCAATTTGTTGCATGTCTACCATTTATTAACTTTGTGGTCGGAGGGGGCGATGCTTATGAAGGTGATGAGGCAGATCTCTGTAGGCATCTTGCGAAAGGATGTTTGATAGGAGGGCATCAAGCAACTGTAGCTTGTTATAATTGGTTCTCCCCACTTTCCCAACCTCTCACAAAATTTGGAAGAAAAACAGCTTTTCTAAAATGAATTAATTTCTCTTCAATATAGGAAGTCAGGGAAATAGAGAGCCAGTTTGGTGTAGTGATTAGGAGCACAGACTCCAATCTGGGAGAACCAGGTTTGATCCCCCATTCCTCCACACGCAGCTGTTGGTGTGACCTTGGGTCAGTCATGAGTTCTTCCAGAGCTGTTCCCTCAAGAGCAGTTCTCAAAGAGCTCTCTCAGCCCCAACCACCCCACAGGGTGTCTGTTGTGGGGAGGGGAAGGGAAAGGAGTTTGTAAACCACTCTGAGACTCCTTCAGATAGTGAAGGGCGGGGTATAAATACAATCTCCTCCTCCTCCTCCTCTTCTTTTGGCAAAAATACAGGTTTGGGTCCAGCGGAATTTTCTGCTGAGGGAAGTGGGCGTAACTTTCACTGACTTCTTCTGCCCTGTGGTAGGATCCTGAGTTTCTCCTCATGCTTATTCCTTGGGGTTCCACTACACTGATGGATATTCTGTCTGTCAGTGGAGATTGTGCAGAGGATCCAAATAATTTTTTTTTACTAGAAGTACGGGTTTTTGTTTAATTTACAAAATAAACTTTTTGTTGAGAAGCATTATGAATGTCATCTTTCCTCACAAAATACTGTAAACATGTGTTCATCGATCTCAGAAACTTGGTGGTATTGTATTGGGCATAGAGGCCCCTTTCAAGCAGGCTTTGTAATCCGTTTTGGTAGCCGGTTGCTAACAGTTTTTTGTGTGCCATTTTAGACACAACCATTTTAGCAACTCTGCTAACGGATTGTATTTACCTTTTTATACAAAGCCGCTTGCGTCTGGGTAGCAATGCGTGGTTGAGCCGTTCTTGAGGTAGACTGCTTTCCACCTCTTCTTTTTGCTTCTGAATTGCTGTAGTGTGCTGTTTAAAATGTTTGAAGCGCTTCCAATAATGCCACACTTTTTTCCTGCCTTTTTTTGCCATGTGGCCTTCCTTGAACTTAAAAAAAAAAGTTCTAAGTTGAGAGTCATAGTGCTGGACCAATACAGCACCTTAGAATGTTTTAAAAAAAAAGTTTGAGGAAGATCGTGCCGTGAAAAAGGGTGGGGGGGGGGGAGCATGGCACTGTTTGAAATGAACACATGAAGTTGCCTTATACTGAATCACACCTTTGGTCAATCACAGTCAGTATTCTCTACTCAGACCAGAAGCAGTTCTCCATGTTCTCAGGTGGACTTCTTTCATGTCACATCCTACCTGTTCCATTTATTTATTTATTTCACTGGAGATGCTGGGGATTGAACCTGGGACCTTCTGCATGCCAAGCAGATCCTCTGCCAGTGAGCCACAGCTCCTCCCCAGATGGCCAGATTGCTTCAGAGAAGGCTCATTAATGAAATGGAATTCACTGTATGAAACCTTTGTGCCTGTACTGCCTTACTCGGAACCAGTCCAACAATGGATAGCATCCAGTTTAGAATGGTAATATGAAAAGGTCAGAGAGTGCTATTACATGTGAAAAGCAGTGTAAGCAAGCAAACAAAAAACATCTTCCTAAATCTTTTTGCGTAATGTGAACTAGTACAATGACAAGACGTTTTACCATCACACATACTTATGGGACCAAAAATGTATCATCTTAACTTGGGGGGGGGGGGGGGTTCTCAAAGCAAATATGAATTTATGAGTAGCAGTTAGATGTATGCTAATTATCAGAAATCAAGGTTTCCTGATAAATAGCTATGATTTTCTGAACTAAGACAAAAATGTGTGAGCTGGAGGATAAAAGGCTAGCTCAACCCTAAGTCAGCTTAAAGGGAACACAGCTGGTTTTATATGCTGTTAAGTTCACATTGTTTTTGCAAAATATTGGGGGGAACATATTGCTCCAAACAAAGGAGGATAGATTAGTAAAATAACAAGATAATCTAAGGAGAGCTCCTTATTTACAAACAAAACATGTAACAAATATTGAAGTTCAGTATCAAATGATTCAGAACGTAGTTAGTGAAAAGGAAGACAGAAGGTTTGCATTTAGTGATATTGTTACTGGGCAATTAAATATTATATGATTGATATAAAGTATATTATATACTGACTATTGATTTCTAATAAAATATACATAAAATAAATAGGTAATAATATAATAACAGCCATGTTTAATCAATTTTCTATAGGCAATAGTTAATTTTTTATTTATCTGTATCTCACCCTTTTGCCAAGAAGCTAAGAGCAGTGTACAAGATTCTATCACCTTCTCTTCTATCCTCCAAACTAAGAGAGAGTAACAGCTCCAAAATCCCCCATTGCACTTTATGGCACACTGGGGATATTTGAACTGGGGTCTCCCCAGTCCTACACGCTAACTAGTAAACCTATCTCTGTATTGGTTGAATTTGGTCTGAAATTATTCAGTGGGATATACATTTCTGGGCCTATTTATATTAGAATACTTTAATATTTATATACTTTCTCCCATTTTATATTTTGTAAGGTAAAGGTTTCCCTTGCTCAAAAGCCAGTCGAATCCGACTCTAGGGATGCGGTGCTCATCTCTGTTTCCAAGCCGAAGAGCCAGCGCTGTCCAAAGACGTTTCCGTGGTCATGTGGCCGGCATGACTAAACGCCAAGGCGCACGGAATGCTGTTACCTTCCCACCAAAGTGGTACCTATTTATCTACTTGCAATTTCTTGCTTTTGAACTGTTAGGTTGGCAGGAGTTGGAACTAGAGACGGGAGCTCACTCCGTCATGCGACACTCGGGTTTCGAACTGCTGAACTACCGACCTTCCGGTCTGCAGTTTAGCATCTTAACCACTTGAGCCACCGCAGTCCCTTTATATTTTGTAGATTGTATTTAATACAGATAGTATATTTAGGGTTTGCCAGTGCAATGATGGTTGCCCCTTCATTTCAAGCAGGTATTCTGACCCAAATATTTAGGTACTTTTATACTTTCTGCCACAGTGCAAGCTGAACTGAAACCAATCATCTGTGCCAACCCCCCTCCATCCTCCAAAACCCCCCTCTGTGGATTTGGGTGGTATGTAGTCTCTGGATGAGTAAATATTCAGCATATATTTGAAAATTTTGTTTCATCTCTAAATACATTTCAACTTGGAGCTGGGGTATATGCAGTTTGTGGCTTCCATAGGGACCGACGTCCCCGTAGTGAATTCTCAAACAATAATTGCTTCATGCAATTGCCTGACCTATTTGTGAAGCAGTTGTTTCCCCATAGAAAATACTTTTTCCATAGAAGATCCCCCCCCCTAAAAAATAGCGTTGTTTAAAATGTGTTGGGAATTTCCTAGTCTACATAATTGGTATTGTTGGTCACCCCCCCCCCCGAGTGTTCTGTCTCCAGCAGTAACATTTTCTAAATGGGGTCGCTACATTAATACAACTGTAGCCCATTTCCTGTAACGGGAGCTGGGGGGGGGGGCTCACTGTATGATGGTCGTGAATCAGAAACTAAGTGCTGCTAAATGTTTTGTCTGATGGGAGAAAAGCCATCCTATGGGGGTCCCAATTTCCATGGCAACCGGCCCGGCTCTTCTGCCAGGACTTGATTCAGTACCTGGAATGATGCGCTTCTATCTACAGCATCACTTTTCCCCAGCTCACTAGGCAGCTCTGACCCAGCGTAGACCTGGGTCAAGGTCATTCTGATGCTGTGAAACGGAGCTGTGGCTTGCGTCCAAATATAACCACAGAATTGCATATACATCATATTAACAGCTATTGTAGGACACATTTACTTGGGTGGTAGCTCCTTCACTGGGGAAGGGTGTGCTCATATATTCTTCTCCGTCTTCCCTAACTGCTTTAGTGTCAGGGTTGTTTCTGGGGAATTGGCGAACTCTGCCTACAGCCCGATGTGATAAACTACCTTACCTGCGGTAATGTTTCCAACCTCTGGTTATAAAAATTACCTTTCTCTGGTTTCCTGTCACCAGGTGTATAATTTATTACATTTATTGTTACACATCAGCAAAACAGCTAATGTATATGTATCTGTAGTCCCAGATGGGATCTTGCATCTATTTCAACACTTTGGGAGGGACATTTTTCAGGAGGCCTGTATTTGTGTTAATTTAACATGTTCATAACACACAGAGCAATTGGGTAGGATAGGAAGTTCTACTAAAAAGGTGGCTAAAAAGGTGGCCCATCCAGACCATGCCTGTTATCAACTCTGGTGGATTCAAAGTCCTCTGTGAAGTTGTGTATACGGAGTCACAGCTGCATGAAGGGAAGCTAGGGTGGATCAGAGTATTCATATGAAGCCACCATATAACAAGTCCAACCATTGGTTCAACTACTCCAGTGGGTAGTTTCAGAGGGTAGCTGTATTGGTCCTGCAGTAGAATGGGTAGACTGGAGTCCAGAAGCGCCTTAGACACCAACATGATTTTCGGGTTGTAATCTTTCGAGAGTCAAAGCTCCCTTCGTCAGATATAGGGTTGCCATTCCACTGATGAAGGTGGGGTTTCCCACACTTTCGGGGCTCCCAGTCTGCCAACGGCCAGCTGGTCGGTGGGGGTGGGGAGCCCTGCCCCTGAAGAGCCCTGTCACACCCAATGTGCCTGGCATGATGACATCACCTGGAGATGATGCCATCATGCCAGACACGTTGTGCAGGGGACACTCTAGCATTTGGATTAAAACTCTGTGGTGACCATAGAAGTTTTTTTGCCCAAATGCTAGAGCATCCCCTGCACAGTGTGCACAGCATGATGATGTCACTTCTGGGTGATATAATCACGGTGCATGCACCAGAAGATCCCAGGGCTGGGCAGGAGCCTCCCCACAGGCAGCCAGGTAAGACCTGCCACCCCTACTCAGATATTTATCTGACAGATAGGATCTGATAAAGGGAGCTTTGATGTGCAAAAGCTTGTACCCTGAAAAACTTGTTGGTCTCTAAGGTGCTATTGGACTTGAATCTAACTAGTCCAGTGGGGTCCGCTTTGGCCAGAAGCTGCTGTCCAAGGCCTGTTTCCCAGGGCTTCTTCCAGGATGTGTTTAGTTTGTGATATCTGAGTCCCCATGTCTGCACAGTATTTGCCTTATTACTGGTCAAAGCAATGGTATTCCCAGTAGTCATGTATGGCTGCGAGAGTTGGACTATAAGGAAGGCGGAGCGCCGAAGAATAGATTCTTTTGAACTATGGTGCTGGAGAAGACTCTTGAGAGTCCCTTGGACTGCATGAAGATCAAATCAGTCAATCCTCAAAGAAATCAACCCTGAGTGTTCCCTGGAAGGCCAGATAATGAAACTGAAGCTCAAATACTTTGGCCACCCAATGAGAAGGGAGCACTCACTGGAGAAGACCCTGATGCTGGGAAAGATTGAAGGTCAAAGAAGACGGGGACGGCAAAGGATGAGATGGTTAGACAGTGTCACCGATGCAATGAACATGAAATTGAGCAAACTTCAGAGGACGGCGGAAAACAGGAGGGCCTGGCGAGATCTTGTCCATGGGGTGGCGAAGAGTCGGATTCGACTGTGCGACTGAGCAACAACAACTGAGTAGTGGTCTCCCTTCCGTGTGGTCACTCAGAGTCATCTCCATGATTCTAATGAGTCTGAGCCTAAGAAGTGTTCCTTCAGGTGGCAGCTGTGATTAAAAAGATGCTAGTATGGAGGCAGCAAGCTAGGAACAGTTGGGTGTTGACCAGGTCCCCGGAGGTTGGGATGTTTCTAAGCCTGTTGCAATTCACCGCTCGTTGCTGTCTTCTTGCTCATGGAGTTCATCAGAGGGGAGAGAAAGAGGAGAGACACTTTTTGGAGGGGAGTATGACGTTTGCTCTCTGTGGATTTGTGTTCTGAGGCCCACACACATCAGGAGCTGCCTTAGCGCTGCCAATAAAAAGCACCTGGTTGTAGGGAAGCATCTAGTGGTGGAGACTTCTGGCTTAGGGGTGGACTTGAGAGGAGGTCCTGGAGTAAACAGAGAGGCAGCACCTGTTGAGCGTTTTACTACCTTGGGCCGGACGAAATCCCTTAGGAGCCTTCCTCAACTTAAGGGGCTCTTGCTTTGGAGGAAGATTCCCTTCGGTTGGAGGAAATCTCCTCAGGCTGAAGGAAGGCTTCAGACTTATTCGTCAGATTCATTTATACCCTGCCTTTCTCCTCAGTCGGGACCCAAGGTGGCTCATGTCATTCTCCTCTTCTCCCTTTTTTGTTACATGAACCCTGTGAGGTAATTTAGGCCAAAAAAAATTATGACTGACCCAAGATCACCCAGCAAGCCTTAGGGTTGCCAAATGTGAATCTATACCCTGCCTTTCTCCTCAGTCGGGACCCAAGGTGGCTCATGTCATTCTCCTCTTCTCCCTTTTTTCTTACGTAAACCCTGTGAGGTAATTTAGGCCAAACAAATTATGACTGACCCAAGATCACCCAGCAAGCCTTAGGGTTGCCAAATGTGAATCGGCCGGGAGCGGGGAGGCTCCCGGCCGGCGTCTGTTGCGCGCGCCCCGATTCCGCGGGAGCGGGGGGAAATTTGCCCCCCCGGGGGCATTTGGCAGCCCTAGCAAGCCTCCATGGCACGAGTGGGGATTTTAACCTGGATCTCCCAGATACTAGTCTGATATTCTTAACCACTGCACCACACTTCATTAAGTGGAGTAGTACCATCCAGTGTATATTTTTTGTAGGTCTAGAGACAGAGTGGCCCCACCATTTTGTGCCTCTGACCATTCACCTAGGGCAGGTTTTCCCAGTGCGGTGCCCATAGGTGCCATGGTCCCCACCAGTATTTCCCTTGATACCTGCCAAGCTTTTTTCAAAAAGTGAGCTGGGCCATTGTAAGGCAGGGCTTGTTATTGGCTGCCTTCATGGAAATGAAAGGGTTTTCTATGGCTACAATAACAGGCGGCCACTAGAGGATCGGTACTGGTAAACACCTGGGCTTCCTTTAGTCAGTGTGGTACCATTCTCCCCTCAGGATTTCCTTCTTGACAGGAGTTGTGAGGAGGGAAGTGCTCCATGTGACTCTGCCACCTACGGCAGCCATTTGAGGTTTGGCTTAACCTTCTGTAGCGGCCATTTTGGAGTGGTGCTCACCACCACTTCCCAAAATTCCCAAAGTGCCTGCTGCCTTAAAAAATCCAGGGACACCCTGATCGAAGCGCGTACAGTTTTTAAAGGCCTCTTTCTTTTCTAGTGATTCTGACCAAATGATCCCTGTGTGCATATCCTGCTTCACTGTAGTCTTTCTCCACATGGGCTCTCGTCACACGGAACATTAGCCACGCTACAGACGGAAGATAGGCGGATTTTCGGGGCGCGATCACACCACTACATCTGGGAAGCGTAGAGCTCCCATGCCGAACCCGAGGCTTCCCGCCAAAGATGCGAGGTAAAGGTAAAGGTTCCCTTGCTCGAAAACCAGTCAAGTCCGACTCTAGGGTTGCGGTGCTCATCTCCATTTCAAAGCCGAAGAGCCAGCGCTGTCCGAAGATGTTTCCGTGGTCATGTGGCCGGCATGACCAGGGCTCTAGTGGGGGGGGGGCTCTCAGGTACGGAGCTCCGGAAGAGAACCTCTAGGGGGTGGGGCGGTCACGTGGTGAAGCCCCGCCCCCTTCTTTACCCCGCCCTCTGCTTCGATCCTCATTCCGTTTGGGAATGAGGACGAAGCAGGAGGGTAAGTAGCCGGGCCTTCTGACACACTTCCGGTGATGTCAGGGGGTGTGGCCTTCTGTCACTTCCGGTGATGTCAGGGGGCGTGGCATATGCAAATAAGTTATGCTAATGAGTTATGCTAATGAGCTCCGGCAGCTCTTTTTCTACAACAAGACCCCTGGTTGTTAGCCATTAAGTCGTGTCTATGGGCCAGCTCTCTCCACATTTTCCAATCTTGTACTGTTTCTTTGAGTCATTTCATGCTTTTATAACAGACAAAAGGTGCCATGATCTTGCTCTATCAATCATTCTATGGCTTGTACCCACTCACGGAAGTGAATTGGGGCTCCAGTTTGAGTTCACCTACTGCCAGCCCCTGAAAACTGGTTCCACAGGTTCACACACTCATTTTTAAAGTGTCTTTCTGGAATCTGCAGGAGGAGGATGGAGGAAGTGGAGGGTATTGTTCAGAAGTAGGCTATCTAGGTACATAGACAAACTTAACAATAGGGGTAAAATCAAGAAACATCAGTTATTAGTATGACCCAAGCAAAGTCTAACTCAGGAGAGTCCAAAATGCTTACAACATTTGAGTGCTTTGTACCTTGGGTGAGGCTTTGGGACCATACGGGGAAAATAAAATACGAAAACAAAAGCCTAAGCATATGTTTAAACCCCAACTCCTAAAACTGAGATTAAATTTAGTAGCCTCCTGAAAGTGTAACCAGAGAATGTTTAAACATATCTGAAACTAGGAGGCAGGGCTTTCCAGTTAAAGGGCAAACCCACACAGCTCACTTCAACTTCTAACTGAAACTAAAACTTTGGTTGCCTAAAATTCATATTTATGGCTGCATTTTATACCATTGTAAAATCTTGACATCCGCTGATCCTAAGTGAGATATGAGGGTACCAATAAATTGATAATTTGTGTAACAAGGGCTGCGGTCACACGCAGCATTAGCCACGCAAGAGATACGGAAGACAGGCAGAGTATCCGGGCGCGATCTCACCAGCACATCTGGGGAGCGTAGTGCTTCCGTGGCACAACGGAGGCTTCCTCCCAAAAACGCGCAGCAAAAAACTAGTACCTCGGAGGTACTAGTTTCCGGAAACTGCGGGGCAAGGGCGGGCGTCTGATCACGTTTCCGGTGGCATCCGGTGCCCGCCCATGTCCCCTTGCGAAGAAGGTTTTTTTTCCCCCAAGTCTCCGTGGTTGCGCACACGCACCCAGCCGAGCATGCGCATTCGTAGTGTACACAAAAAAAGACGACCAGTTCGCCGCGCCGCGCGCTTCTTCGTTGCGCACAAGCGTGTGTTGTGATCGACGCCTCTTCGTAACCACGGAAGCTCCACGGTACCTCCACAGAACCCCCACAGGAGGTTTGATCGCTTTACTGCGTGTTAGTTTGCCCCGGGGCAAACAGCCACGCTCCCCCCCCGCAGTTTCCTGCCCATGTGACCGGGGCCATGGTTATGTAAACTTATTCTCAGCCTTTGAGTCTAAAACCGCTCCCCTCCCCCCTCTCTCTATGTATGCTCAAAATCATATGAGGATTTTTTAAATAATTGTCATGGGGTTTTTTTGCCATGTATGTGATTCAGACAGAGAACTGACTGGATTTGACAGAACAGCAGATTTTATAAAACTTTGGGGAAGGTTTAGTTTGAATAAAGGAGTTTTTTTGGTCTGTGCTTCAGTGTGGCCAAAGAAAACCTCTTGAGGTTTTCATGCACGTGTCCTAATCATTATTCCTACATCATAGTAATAGCTGGATGCCCACCAGCCATCTCACCTCTTCCCCTTTCCTAAAAATTGATTTGTGGGGTGTGATGTAAGTTACAAAGAAGTTTGATAAAATTCAAAAAGAGCTAGCAAACATGTTCTCTGAATCTCGATAGCGGTGTGACAAGCTTGGGCGATGTTGCATTATTGAAGTAGTTTCATTTTCCTCTTAAAATCTTGAAACACAGAGTAAATCCACTGATCTCACTGACATCTGCAAGGTACGAGTATACCCAATAGGATTCCCTCTGTCACTGTTCAGCAGACAAGCAGCTATTAATTCATTTTTAATGTTAGGAAAATTCAGTCATTAAAAAGTAGCTCACACAAGATGCCAGAAATGCTTTTAACCTTACACGGAGAGCGCTCCTTTGCTGAAATAGCTCATTAGTTTTGGAGATCTGGAGATGCTGCAGTATTAAATATTTAAAGTCGAGGTTGCTTTCTTAAAATGCAGTTTTTTCTGATCAGAAAAAAAAATAGTTTCAGCAAGCAGTGTTGCTGAATAATGCAAGATGCTGTTAATAAGAGAGGCTGGGAGGGAGGATCCCTTTTTATGCTGTAAAAACGACTCGCCTTTCGAACAACTCTGATTTGGAATTCCCTAACAAATATACAGGGGTCATTTCGTAGAAAAAGAGGTGCAGGAGCTCAATAGCATAACTCATTAGCATAACTTATTTGCATATGCCACACCCCCTGACATCACCGGAAGTGTGTCAGAAGGCAACACCCACCGCTCAGGCTCCACTGGACTGTTTTGGATTGTTAGCTATTGGGGGGGGGGGAACGTGCAGATCTGTCCTCGCAGAGGAGGGAGAGCTTGCCCCTGAATAAAACTTGGTCTTAAAGGTGCCACTGGACTGTTTTGGACCGGGGGGCCAGGGGGGAGCTCCGCAACTAACCTGGCTGCTTCTTGCTCTGACTGAGGGCTGCTGGGAGCCTGGGGTGGGGCTTCTTGCATGTGCCCGCCCCCTGGGCTCTTTACTGCCGGAGCTCCGTTCCTGTGCGCTCCTGCAGGAAATGACCCCTGCAAATATATAAATAAAGTTCGGCCAGAGCTTGTGTCAATGTTCCAGCCATCTCAACATTTGAAGGAATGCAGTTGCTTTAGACCGGTTTTGTTACCAGATCTTATGTAATGCTTAAATAGCTTGAATTCACAAGACTGAGGGAAATCAAGGTCTATGGGGAGTATGTATGGAGAGTGAAAGATACCTCTTGGACATCCTACTTAAGTGTATTTGACTGTATTTCATACTGATAATTGATGATTGCACATGAACATTTGGAATAAAAATGTTATTTAAAAAAAGAAAGAGTAGAGAGCATTTTTGTGGGTTATATTTGGTTTATAACTGATAAAATAGAGACCTGTATGTTATTTTGAAGTATTGTCTCAGCAGTGTTTAATTTAATTGACTGCAGTTGTGTTTTGTTTTGTTTAGTCAGGAAAGTGAGTCCCCAGTATGTAAGTGTTTGCATTTATTTTGAATTGCCATCTTGTAAGTACTTTCAGGATTGTTATCCAAGTCATGAAGGGCTTTACCTAACAAGCACCTGTATGTAGTTGCCTTTCAGTATGATAGCTAGCAGCTGGGAACTGTCAAGGTAATTGGTTGACAGTAGACCATCTACTGTCTACCATCTACGGTGGCTCAAGTGGTTAAGATGCTGAACTGCAGGCTGTGGAAGGTCAGTAGTTCAGCAGTTCGAGACCCAGGTGCCACATGATGGAGTGAGCTCCCATCTCTAGTTCCAGCTCCTGCCAACCTAACAGTTCGAAAGCAAGAAATTGCAAGTAGATAAATAGGTACCGCTTCGGTGGGAAGGTAACAGCGTTCCATGCGCCTCGGCATCTAGTCATGCCAGCCACATGACCATGGAGAAGTCTTCGGACAGCGCTGGCTCTTCGGCTTTGAAACGGAGATGAGCACCGCAACCCTAGAGTCGGATTCGACTGGCTTTCGAGCAAGGGAACCTTTACCTTTTACCTTTAAATACCTTTTATTTCACAACACCTTGGCCAGTTGACATCATTGGGGCACCCCAATGCTGTGACATGTTTTGATGATGTTTTAACAATACATAAGCTGTGTGAGCTGGGTAATATATGTGGGCCAAACACTAACTTTTAGAAGTATCTGGAGTTCTCTAAAAGTTGTTCTGAGGTCCCCTCCTCCATGGCTGTTTCTACACTTGAAAAGGCATGGAGGAGGGAAACAAGAGTTCCTGGGCCTACTGGGTTACATACCTAATCCCAATCAGGGACATGAAGCAATTTTTAAAGAACTACAAGCACTTTTAAAAGTGGTCTTGGTGGCCATGGGAGGGATCTGTGCCCGCCATCACTTGTAGTTTGGTCCACTGTGTAATACCTAAGACTAGTGAATGCAGTTTGGTTTGTAGCCTTGCCATTCCTTGGTTTATTGATACAAATTGCCGTTGCCACCTTTTGTACAGTCATCATTTGCAGATGCTATTACACAGGGGTCATTTCGTAGAAAAAGAGGTGCAGGAGCACATTAGCATAACTCATTGACATAACTTATTTGCATATGCCACGCCCTCTGACACCCCCGGAAGTGTGTCAGAAGGCAACACCCACCGCTCAGGCTCCACTGGACTGTTTTGGATTGCTAGCTATAGGGGTGGGGGGGAATGTGCAGATCTGTCCTCGCAGAGGAGGGAGAGCTTGTAACTGAATAAAACTTGGTCTTAAAGGTGCCACTGGACTGTTTTGGAC
>NW_015170899.1:1000463-1016104 GCF_001447785.1 Gekko japonicus | reverse complement strand
ATCTTTGGGGGGGGAGATTCCCCTCCCCCCCCCCCCCCCGTGAACCCTTTCCTCCTTAGGAAGTCACAAAGCAAAAAAAAAAAAGCCATCTTCCTTTGAGCAAATATGGTATTTTTTGAGAATGTGCATCCATTTCATTAAAAAAAGGAGAGAGAGAAAGAGAGAGAGAAAGAAGAAGAGATTGGGTTTCTAGCCAGTCCTTCACTCGGAGTCTCCATGTGGCTTACAATCTCCTTTCCATTCCCCTCCCCACAACAGACCTACCTGTGAGGTAGGTGGGGCTGAGAGAGCTTTTTTGAGAACTGCTCTTGAGAGAACAGCTCTGAGAGAACTTGTGACTGACCCAAGGTCACATCAGCAACTAGATGTGGAGAAGCGAGGATTCAAACCCGGTTCACCCAGATTAGAGTCCATGCTCTTAACCACTCCACCTAATTGGCTCTCTTCACCTTTACTTGACTATGGTCCCTGCCACATAGCAGGGAAAACACCGGCCAAAGTGCGGCAAATTAGAGCCGCACCAAAATAGAGATGCCGCGGCGGGATCCCACGGATCCCCTTAGCCGCGGCGCTGCTGCTCCCACAGTCGGGAGGGGGAGGCTGCTGAACTGCGCATGCCTGAGCATGCGCAGTTTGGGCTGGAGCCGGGGATGCACCGGCGAAAGGACGCGCTGGCGATCCCACGGCCGGCTTTGATGCGGCCGTCTCGGATGAACAACCACGGTACGTGGTTCATTTTTGCAGCGGGGTTTTGGGTGGAAGGGGCGGATTGGGAACGGGCGCAGCATGCTTCCCAGATGTTGCTGTGGGATCGTGCCCGTTTGCTGCGCCCCCGATCCGTCCCTCTACCGGCACAAAACCTCTCGTGTGACCAGGGCCTATGACATCACTATATCAAAAATAACAGGTGAATCAGCCATACAGTCTCCATTTCAGGAAACAAATATCAACAGTAGTGACTAACTTCTGTCCTTATACATTAGCTCCCAGGTGTCCTTTCAAAATCTTCCCTGAGCTCTTTGGCAGTCATAGAAGTTGTGAGATGATTTTTTGGGGGGAATGTATCTTTCATTGCTTCCCCCCTCCCCCCCAAATGACTGGACTGAAGTTGAGTACCTTGTTGGTATTTTGCTTGAAGAAACTAATATCTGAGTTATTTAGGGAAACCTGAGCACCATGGCCACCAAACCAGGACGGAACTAGCAGGACACAGTTCTGGGAGCCAATGAAGCCTGGGAAGTCTCAAAATTTGTTTTCAGCATTTGGGTTAGTACTGGTGGTGTGAGGGGTCCGCCCCAAGAGAATCTATTTTAGGGCCCATCGTGCTGGCTCTCGGTTGCCCTGCTGGAGCATGAGAGAGCCCATTTTTGAAAGTCACTGAAGAGAAGTTAAGCTTTCTCTCTGGCCGTACAGTCTGACATCAGACATTCAAGTCTCTTGGAACGATTTAGTGTGCTCTGATTCTCCAGGGCTGCATTTCCCCCTTAAAATATTAATGTCTTCCATTTGCTGTCGAGCCGCATAAAAAAACAAAAAAACAAAATGGAGTAAAGACTTTGTTACTTCATTAGGCACACTTGCAGGCACCTTTTTGACTTTTAATCCCAATGGCATTGTCTTCCCTTCCTTCCTTCGCTGCCTTCCTTCCTTTATTAAATGTTAACCTGAAGCCTTTTTTTCCTCACAGGGAGGAAGGCGTGTGTTCTAGATGCTGTAAAACTCAGCTCGAATTGTACTGTTTGTTTCGAGATGATTGATTGCCTGATGGATTCCAATTTGCTGTTGAGTTGTTTCTTGGGCCTAGTCAGCTTGTGACAAGTGTTTGGAGTTGAAATGACTCCTCATCTTTCATTTCTATAATTTTGCTGTGGAGCCTTGCATAAAATATGGGGGGGGGGGAGAGATATAAGGCTGGGGTGTACAACTTAATCCAATTGTCAATATGTATTTGCAGTTCCCAGCTGAAAGATCTGAGCGGCCCCTTCTCTACGTCTGGGTCTCTTTATTTCTTCTCTGGCTAAGTAAACAGAGCAAGAGAGACTTAGGGCCAAGGCTGGAAACAACCTGTTTGGATTCTTGATCCCTGTGGAAAGCAGAAGCATGAGGACTGTTATGCCATATTGATTTGCAATGTGTGTTTAATGAGTACTTCCTAACGGACTTGCACATGTACCTTGGCCCACCAGGGGCTTCATAAATCTCCTCACTTTGTTGCCTGCTTGATACAGAGAAAACCGGAAGGTTTGTCAAGCGCCTAGCTAGGGATGCACAAACTTGGACATTTTCAGTACTCTTAGGGCTTCTTTCGCCATCCAAATCCTTCCTGCCTCAATTCTTTTTTTTGATTTGGATATGCTCCTTCTATACCCATCATTTTAAATATGTGGCACTTTCCCTATTGAATATTGATGTGTAAGTTAACTAGACCAGTCTTGTCAGATCTCGGAAGGTAAGCAGGGTCAGCCCCAGGCCCGTAGCTACAGTTGGGCTTTTGGGAGCTCTACCCCCTTTCTTAAAGGCATAGCCCCACAAGAATTTATCCTGTAAATGCTTTTTTTGATCATTTTAAAACATTTTTAAAGGCATGTGCTCCTTTAAGCAGAGGGGGATGCTGTAGTTCAGGCATGTCTATTTTTTCTGGACAAAAGAGCCGGTGATCTACCACCATGAAAATAAAGTTTCAAATTAGTTTAGAATTAAGTTTCAAATTAGTTTCAAATTAAATTTTAACCCCCTAAAGTTGGGTTCCCCCCCGGCCCCCCCCCCCCCATTTATAATGCACCTTCGGTCATTTACTGGTAAGCAAAATAAGCAAAAACAAAACAGAGAGACGAAGATCCAGAAAGAACTGCGAACATTTTTTTTATTTTGTATTGAGTTATAACTTTCTTTAACTGTCTCAATAACTTTAACTTTTATTCAGAGTTATTTGTGTTAAATGTAGGTCAAGTATGGATCCAGGCTGATCCTGCGCGACCAAGTGGGGCTGGTGATCTACCTCTGATCCCTCCGCGATCTACTGGTAGATTGCGATCTACCTGTTGGACCTACCTGCTGTAGTTGACTAATTCCTGCACTGAGCAAGGGGGTTGGAGTAGGTGACTTCTAGGATCCGTTCTAACTCTGTGCCAATGAACTGGTCTCCTTTAAGAGAGTTTTCCTGCCTAAGTGTTAGCTTTCTTGACTATAGAAGTCATCACCCCCACCTGCCCGCTTGTTGTCAGAATTGTTGCTTAGGCTGGCAGAAGTCATTAACTTGCAGCAGCTGAGAACTGTCATCTAAAGTGGTTGATAGCTTGCAGTTTAGAGATCTATCCTGGTAACAGCTTTCTACTGGCTAAATTATTTTTCTTTCTGTACTGAGAACTTCAGCCCCACCGGGAGAAAAAATTGCCCCAGAAGCCACAAAATCCTGCCTATGGGCCTGGTCAGCCCTGGCTAGTATTTAGATGGGAGACCACAAAGGAAGCCCAGGGCTGCTGCACAGAGACAGGCAGCAGCAAGCCACCTCTGAATGTCTCTTGCCTCTTAAAACCTATGGGGTCGCTGTTAAGTTAGCTGTGACTCTACGGCAAAAACAACAGCAGAGTTACATCAGCAAAGTTTGAAGATGAGAGCAAATTATTAAGAGCTTAGTAAATCCCAAACTGTTTGCGCGGTGCTTTCCTTTAATCTAAATGTTTCCAAACTGTTCCATATGTCTTCTCTTGTAGCCTCTAATCTCTTCATACTGCCTGATTTTGCAAGCCAGAAAACACTGTCTGATTAGCTTCTCTGGCTCCCAGTCAGAGGCCGAGGGCAGTGGTGGTGTGGATAGGCAGGCTGGGTGGTTAGCAAGTGATGAGTGGAAAAAAGGGTTGCCAGGCCTGGGTTGGAAAATACCTGGAGACTTTGGGGGTGGATCCAGGAGAGGGCGGAGTTTGGGGAGGGGAGGGGCCTCAGCATGGTACAATGCCACAGAGTCCCCCACAGAGTCCCCCCCCTTCAAAGCAGCCATTTTCTCCAGGGGAGCTGATATCTGTCAACTGGAGATCAGTTGTAAAAGGGGGAGATCTGAAGGAAAAATAGGGTTGCCAGGTCTGTGTTGAGAAATTCCTGGAGATTTGGGGGTGGAGTCTGGAAAGGGCAGCGCTTGGGGAGAGGAGGGGTATAATAGGGTGTAGTGTTGTTGTTGTACAGTCAAGTCTGACTCCTCACGGGCACTCCCACCCCCCTGCCCCTTTCCATGAAGCTGTGGCACTGTTGAGATGTTTAACGCCATCTTTTTAGGTCATTTATTGTATTTTCATTGGTTTTAAATTTTAATCTTGTTCGATGCATTATTATGTTGTAAACAGCTTGAGCCCTACTTTCATGAGGGAGGGCAGTTAAAATCCAGTAAATAAATAATGCCATAGAGTCCATCTTCAAAAGCCGATATTTTTTTCCAAGGGAATTGATGTCTGTCACTTGGAGATCAGTTGTAATCCCAGGAGATCTCCAGCCACTGCCTGGAGGTTGGCAACCTTAGGATAGGAAGGTTGTTCACCGCTACCTCACCACTCCCGGAGGCGACTGCCTCAGTTGTCCTTTTGGCTGACTGCTCCTGCCCTGGCTCAGGGCTTGCGTTGCTGTCAATAGACTGATATTCAGAGTGGTTGCGTTAGTCAAGTCCATTTGTTTTCTCAGGTAGCTGTGGCGTTTGTAGTAGCGCTTCTTAATAATGATTTGTTTTGCTTCAAACCTAGCCGTGCATTTTGTTGGAACGGTGCTGTAGGCAGTTATTGGCTTTCTGTGCTGCACAGTATGAGAGAACGTTGCCCTCATCAGGGACTTTCTAGGTGTGATTCATACATGCAAAAGAGTTGGAAAGTCTGCAGTCTAGCATTGGTGTGTGTGTGTGTACACGGATATAGCATTCCTTGTATCAAGTTTCATGCAGGATAGTTTATTATTAGTCATATACCTTGGATTCTAGTAGTTGATGGGAAACGAGGGATCGGCGTCTCCTTAGGAGCTTCTGGGATACATCTAGGACTCTGGCTGATCCCCATCAGAAGCGTTTTATTAGATAGTCCTCCTTCCGATCCTGGATAGCCTTATGAATGTTCATTTCCAAACAGATGGCATGCGCTGTAATGTTGTGACAACACAAATTACACCTCTAGTTAGGTTGGGGTTGCTGTTGTTGTTTTTGAAGTAAAGGTGTAAACTACAACAGATAATATGGTTGTCAGTTACTTGCTAAAAGGGTAACTGCAATTTACTTTTATGGCAATGATGCTTCTTTGTCACAGAAGGAAAAGGAATCTTGCCTCTTGCTGCCTCTTTTCAGTCTAATGCCTAGGGTGGATCCGGCAAGGGTTTTCACTCAATCTTGGCAGTTCTCGGGTGGTCCCATGTGGTTTTTGTCCATGTATGTCCCATGATCTCCAAAGAAGACAGAAAGAGACTGTCTGCCTGTCCCTGCCTCCCCCCCAGTTTGGGGCCCCTCCAGTAGACCAGGCGCTGTGCGGGATTTGAGTGGTCCGGGTGCCTCACCCTAGGCAGGGCTTGGGTACCAACTTCCCCTTACCGTGAGGAGCTTGGGCAGGCTGGATGCAGCCCTTCTGCTACAGTGCTGGCCAGTCCCCTGAGAGGAGGAATTTTGGTCAGTCCCGTTAGCAACCACCTGGCGACTTGCTGCTACACAACCCGGTGACTTGCTACTCTACAACTACAGTCAGCTGGCCCAAAATGCAGCAGCACGTATCCTTACTGGGACACCTTTGGGAGCCCGTTTACAACCAGTGCTCCACCGCCGCACTGGCTCCCAGTCAAATACCAGATCAAGTTCAAGATTATGGTATTAACCTTCAAAGCCCTGTGCCGTCTGGGAGTAACATATCTGCAGGACGGTCTCTCCCTGTATGTACATCAAAGAGCCATACGTTCTATAGATCAATATCTGCTGGTGGTCCCCAGCCCATAAGATATCTTCTTAACCTCAACCAGAGCCAAAACCTTCTCAGCTTTGGATCCGGCCTGGTGGGACACTCTCCCAAGTGAGATCTGGGCCCTGTGGGATTTGTTGCAATTCCACAGGGCCTGTAAAATGGAGGTGTTCCGCCTGACCTCTGGCTGAGGCGGCTGATGTCTAATGACATCGACCTCCCCTACCGTGCTTTGCACCACTTATTTTGTGCTACTGTTTGTGGCTTTTCGCCTACCTGCCCAGTACCTGGTTCCATCTTTGGGCACATGTAACAGTTTTTTGGGGGGAGCACTTACTAATTTGTACCTGACTGCTATCCTGAGTTGTGTCATTTGATGTTTGCATAGGTTTTTAATACTGTGTAATTATGTTTTCTCCTGCCAACCTAGCAGTTCGAAAGCAAGAAATTGCAAGTAGATAAATAGGTACCACTTCAGTGGGAAGGTAACAGCGTTCCATGCGCCTTGGTGTTTAATCATGCCGGCCACATGACCACGGAAACGTCTTCAGACAGCGCTGGCTCTTCGGCTTTGAAGCGGAGATGAGCACCGCAACCCTAGAGTCGGATTCGACTGGCTTTCAAGCAAGGGAACCCTTACCTTTACTTTTTAAATTATGCTTTAATGGTTTTATATTAGTTAACCCATCCTGAGCCCTGCTGTGCAGGGGTGGGCAGGATAGAAGTCCAAATAAATATTTTAAAAAAACATAACTCACCCATGCCCAGCTGCTTGCGACTATTCAACAGCAGCCACCCCATGAACACCAGTGTGGTAAAGTTGTTAGGGTTTCAGAGTAGGATCTGGGAGATGCAGTTTGAAGTCACCACTTTGCCGTGGAAGTTCACTGGGTAAACTTCAGTCAGGCTGATTTCGCACTAGAACTACCTCGATGTTGCGCCGCCGTTTGCCCCGATACTATGGGTCAATTTCACACCCGAAGCCGCGGGGCTGCATTTGACCCGCGGCTTCGCCCGATTTCCTCCGCAGTTTCGTGATCCTCAAAAAACAGGATCACAAAACTGCGGGGGAAATTGGGCGATGCCGCGAGTCAAAATGCAGCTCCGCAGCTTCGGGTGTGAAACTGACCAATAGTATCGGGGCAAACAGCGGCGGAACATCGAGGCAGCTCTAGTGCAAAATCAGCCTCAGTTTCTCACTCTCAGCCTAACCTAGTTTACAGGGTTGTTTTGAAGCAGGCGAAATCGAGAAGGGAATGATGTGAGCTGCTTTTGGGTCCCCATTGTGGAGAAAGGTGAAGTATAGCTGAAATGATAAATATAGTTGAAGGTGGGTGGCAGATGAAAATGTAGGTTGGAGGGTGGGTGCGAAAGAGAGAAGGAAACAGGAAAAGGTGAGAGGCTATATGAGGGCTTTCAGGAAAGAGAAAGAAGAAATAGAAATTATATCCCACCTGCAAGTCCTTGTGGGTTTGCCGCTTGAATCCTGGGGCGTGTTTTCTGATGAGCTGCTTTTCTACAGCCTTATCAGGGCCTTCAAATAAGATAGACATGTGCTGAAAGTGCTACATTGGTTGCCAGTTTGCCTTTAGAACAATTCAAACTGCTGATTCAGGTGGATCGCTGTGTTGGTCTGAAGCAACAGAACAAAATTAGAGTTCAGTGCCACCTTTAAGACCAGCAAAGTTTTATTCGAGGTGCATGCACACTTCTTCAGATACATTGAAATGGAAGTTACCAGTCCTTTACATATAGGTATGTATGTAGTCTGTACCTGTGCAAGTTTCTTCGTGAGATTGATTCAGTGGGTGACCTCAGAGTAGCTGTTTTATTCCAAAGGAACTTACTACACTTGAAACAAAAAACCTCCCAGGACTTAACTGGGATATTGGCTTCTTGTCTCACTACATATGGTAATCTCATACAGTCCTTACATCTGTATTCTCACCGAGAAGGGCCATACATCCTCTTTATTTTATTGCATTTTTATTGTATTTATTATTTGGAGTAGTAAATTGGAATAGTGATTGTAATGTAATGCAGTGCGTAGTAAAATGTAATCTAATTTGGAATGGTAGATTGGAATGTATTTCTCTAGTCTGGTGACAGACATAACACCGCACAACCACCTTAAAGAAAAGGATAGTGCTAGTTTACCTCCATGCTTGAGAGGAGATGGATGGAGCATAAGAACAGGGTCTCAGGTAATTACTTGTGGCATTCCACAGTTAAGAAGGGTACATTTACACATCAATCTCCAATCTGGGGCCCCGGTCACACGGGCCGGATATCGCAGGGGGGAGGTGTGGCTGTTTGCCCCGGAGCGAACTACTGCGTGGCCGCTGGATCAAACGTCCAGCTGACATCCCGTGGTTCGGGGGAGGTGCTGATCATACGTCAATCCTGCGGCGCGGCAAAGAAGCGGCACGGCGGGGGTTGTGTTTTGTTTTTTTTTAACCGAAGTGTGTGCATGCGCCATTGGGTGCTTGTGCACATCCCGTGGAGACTTGGGGAAAAAACCCTTTTCGTGACGGGACATGGGCGGGCACTGGATGCCACGAGCTACCACCAGAAACGTGATCAGACGCCTGTCGTTGGCCCGCGGTTTCTGGAAACTAGTACCTCGGAGGTACTAGTTTTTTACGGCGCATCTTCGGTGGGAAGCCTCAGGTTCGCCATGGGAGCTCTACGCTTCCCAGATGTTGCGGTTTGATCGCGCCCAGAAAATCCGCCTATCTTCCGTCTCTGTAGCATGTGACCGCAGCCTGGATATATTTATTTGCTTCACTGTATTTCCCCCCAGAATTAAATCCAAACAAATGATGATCATATAAACTAAGTTTGTTATTCCTGTTTGTTATTCCTTGCTTCTGTTAAACATCTTCATTATGCTACGTGTTAATTTGCTGCACACCCTCTACCTATACGTATGGATAGGTATCTTCCATTTCGGTGTATCTGATGAAGTTTGTATGCACACAAAAGCTTATACCTTGAATAAAACTTTGTTAGTCTTAAAGGTGCCACTGACTCTCATTCAATTTAAAGTGCTCTTTTTGACCTTTTAAAGCACCTTTGTACCCTCAAATTCTGAGATGAAGTTGGTGGTGCTCAGGGATAGGGAATTCTCAGTGTTGGCACCATATGGAGTTTTCTTCTCTTTGAGACTTGCCTGGTACCTTCTGTGTATATTAAACTGCCAGTTAAAGATTTTATTGATTGATTGATTTTCGTTTGATTTTGCTGCATCTTGGTTTTTTCTGGATTGTTCAATTTTTCTCAAGCTGGTTTGGCCAAGTGCTGCATTTTGTCCTTGGTTTTTATCTTCCAATTTTTAGGTCTCTTCGTGACTTTATTTTTAAATAATTGCCACATGATTTAATTAATGGTTATTTTTTAAATGTTTGCGTGTTTTCAATGTTCATACTCTAAGCTGCTTTGAACACCAAAGAGATTTGTAAATGTTTTAAATAAATACATTTTAAAGATGGATTGCCGAAGAAATCTATTGGCAGTTTTCACTTCTCCCCAAGGAGATTAGCCACAATGGGTGAAAAAAGTAATGTAGTCTGTTTTTACTCTGCTTCCTGTTCCTCTGAGATTAATGGGACAGGTGATGCTACCTGATGGTACACAAGAATATTTCAAGAGAAATTGCCTCTGAGGAATAATTAGATTCCGAATGTGTTGGGGTATTTCACATCTTCCCAAGACGCTGCCTTTACAGCGCCTTTCTGACATCTGCCTCCTGTTCACTTCTGAGGTAAACAGAAAAATTTCAATAATCTAAACAACTTTCTAAAATTGAAGAGGTTTGGGGCTTTGCCACTAAATTTCATCCAAAAGGTAATCGGGATTCATTGGACGACTTCCAGTTTTAAGCACAGTTGTCAGATTCCTCAAAAGCAGATGTTGCCGCTGTGTCGTTTTGTTTAAACAACTCCTGTTTAGCAGCCCAGATTAATATTTTCTGTCTCTCTGGAAAGCCTACAATTGTCACAGTGGCCTGGCATTCTGTGAGAATAGTATTATCAATGAGGCCAAATGCGCTGATACAGCCTATTCATTATCCTGCTGTGATCTCAATGAACTTTTCAGCAAAAGATGGCAGCTGAGCCCACACACCGGAACCTTGGATTTTTGCTGCAGGTGAATGCTGATTATGAGGATCATGTTCGTGCTGCACAGTTCTGAGTCACAAGAGACAAAATGGTCTGTGCAAGAATTCTCCTTCCTGACAATTTAGAGGAGGGTTTGCCTGTAAAAAAAAAATTTTAACTGCCTTCTCTTCCCTTCAGGGGGGGGGGGGGACTTGTCCGAGCTCTCCACAGCTGCGGGGCACCCAGGCAAACCAAGGGAAGGCATGGTGTGTGGCCTAATATGCTAATGAGTTTCTGCTGTTGGGTGTGGCCTATTATGCTAATGAGTTCCTGCTGGGCTTTTTCTACAAAAAAAGCCCTGCATGTGGGCATGTGTGATGCTGAGACAATCCAAGATATTTTGCAAGAAAACCCAGGTGATTTCCCAGCCTCCCTGTGTTGTGTGTGGTAATAGGGATAAGAACAAAACAGAAAGAACAGGAGAAGACCACAAAATATCAAGACCTACAAACAGAGTTAGAGTACCTCTGGTAGAAGAAGATTACCATCGTGCCAGTTGTCATTGGAGTCCTTGGAGCAGTGTCTAGAAGTCTCAAGAAACACCTGAACATTCTGGACATTGAACAAATAACACTCAGCTCCAGAAGACAGTGTTGCCTGGAACAGCAAGAATCCTGCAAAGATACATCTCCAATTCCCAAGAACTAGGCTAGATCTCAAATTGCAGAAAACCATCTACCAGTCAAATAACAGATTATGACAAATAATAATGATAATAGTGATGATGATGATGATGATGATGTCCCTATATGCCAGTTGTGGACCTCAGATTGTCATCTGCTAGATGTCACACCTCTTAGGGTAGCCTGCATTGGGGTAGGGTTTGCTGTTGTAGCTCCTACTTTGTGGAATGGACTGCCTAAGGAGGTGAGGAGGACATTGTCTCTAGAACTTTTTCGGGGGTACTGCAAGGCCATTCTATTTGCCTGCACTTTCAGTGGGGTATAGACTGCAAGTATATTCATATGTGTGTGGGGGGTATTGGGTTTTAATTTTATTGTGGTTTTTTTTTAATTCCTTGAGCCACAAGGAAAGGTAGAATGTAGGTATTTTAATAGATGAAAAAATAAATCAAATAATGGATAATCTCTTAATCAGTACTCTAAAATCTGTTTCTGTCAGTCAGTGTGTCCTACTTAATCATAGGTCTGTCATGGGACCAGGGTTCTTAGGGCTCCCATTTTCTCATTTATGGGAGGAGACCTCTAGCCAATAGTAATCCTTGCCAGCCACTGCTCAGCTGATTGGCAGGAGGAAACTGGGTCTGTGAAGGGTGATCACTCTGGGGAGAAAAATTTAAAAAGAATTTAAAAAGAAAGATATGGCCTTGTTTACTTACAGGAAGTTCTGACCATAGAGCTTCTGATAATTCCTTGAGCTACCTGGAAGTGTCAAGGGTAGCTCTAGCAATTGCGAGAACCTCTGTGTTAACCTTACAATCACCAGAAAGTCTATGGTCAGAACTTCTGATAAGTAGCCAAAGCTTTATTTTTCTTTTTTTATGTTTTTGTTTCTTTTCTCCCCCACCCCCCACAACCCTCCCTCTGGTCACCCTTGTCCCTTGATATTCTCATCTACCATATCGCAGTAATCTTTTCAAGTGATGAAGCAAAATAAACATTTCAAGAAGAGGGAAGGAAGGAGGAGACACTTATTGGATACTGTGGTTTTGGGTGTCTTTCCCATCTCTTCCGCAGCTTTCTGAATTCACCATATCCTGTCTTAAAATGGAGGGGTGGAATCATATTACAGTGTAGACAATGCCTTCCTTTCTTTTAATTTTTCAGTGTTCACGTATGCTAGTGTTGCTTGTTGGGACATTTATTCCCAAAAAATGAGCACAGGGCTTTTGTAGGGTTGCCAGGTCCTGCCTCCTCCCTGGCAGGGGACTTTGGGGGGGGGGGTGTTCCTGGAGGAGAAGGGGTCATCCCCAACACAGAAGTGACATCATCATGTTGGGGATGCAGTCCCATTGGAAGGCGCCCTTGGCGCTGGCTTGCAAGAACCATTTAAACCTTCCCTTTAATTTAATTTTATTTTTTGCAATTTTTTTGACTGTTCCAGGCCACCCTGCACGCCTAAAATCCAAGTGGTGAATTCACAGCTTGGGGTTCAGGCAAGCACAGCCCCCACTCACAAAAAGCATTTAAAGTGTCCCTTTAAATGTTTTTTTGCTAGTGGGGACTGCACACACCTGAACTCCAAGCTGCGGATTTGCAGTTTGGAATTCAGATGCACGAGGCTCCCACTCCTCGAAAAGCATTTAAAGGGTCCCTTTAAATGCTTTTTGAGAGTGGGGGCCATGCATACCTAAACTCCAAGCAGCTATTTCACCGCCTGGAGTTTAGGTGTGCAGTTGGCAGCCACCCCTCTCCCTCCCCTCCTTCAAGATTTAATGGGCCCTCCAGCTGATTGGCGGACCACGTGCTCCCGTCAATCAGCTGGGGGGCCCTTTTATATCTCACGGGAGGGGAGGGAGGGGTGGCCACGGTTGGTTGCTCTTGGGGGTGGGGCTAGGGTTTTTTTGCCATATAAATTGGACATGAATATACATGAATGCATGAGGCTGTCTTGCACGGGCCACTGATCTATCAAGGGGTGATTTCCCACAAGCGCTGCTCCGCGCTCACTCCTTCCTTTTGCCCCATGGCACGTGTCAATTTCACACAAGCAGCTGTGTGCCCATATTTTGCCCCGCAGCTTCGTGCAATTTCCCCTGCATCTACTCAGTCCTCAAAAAACAGGATTGAGTAGACGCGGGGAAAATCGCACGAAGCTGCGAGGCAAAATGCATCCACGCAGCAGCTTGTGTGAAATTGACACGTACCATCAGACCAAAGAGAAGAGTGAGCATAGGGCAGCGCTTGTGGGAAATCACCCAAGGTCAGTATTGTCTTCGGGCAGTGGCCAGTTTTCATCTACTTCCTCAGCCTGAAGATGTCAGGAGCTAAATCCTGTACGTGCAAAACAGGACCTCTACCACCGAGCCTCCCCAAAATACAATTCTGTACCAAATGTGCATTATCCATAGCTGAGTGTCATGTTTTAGATTCAAAAGGCCGAGCAGCTGGGCAGATATGAATAATTGTCGTGCTTTATGTATGCACTTGGCTTAGCCCTGCATCATATTCCATATTTTAAAGGACAGATAGTAGCACAGGGAATAATCTGTGTATAAATTAATGGAGGTCTGAATAATTGTTTCACATCTATTGCACCATTGATTTAGTTCTGTAACAGATTATGCAGGTACATTCCAACTCCTGTAACAGTTCTAACAATAATATTTGCAATCCAAGTACTGTAATGATTGTAACGGTTTGAGGCTTTTGTTTCGAGACCAGAGGCTTACCCATTGTTGCTAACCAGATAACCTTTGTCGTCTCATAAACTGATTTTGGTACATTGCAAGGTTCCCATCCACCTGATTGGAGTGGGGAATCCCCCCAGTAGCTCCAGTTTCTCAAGGAAGGGGGGGGGAAATATTAATGGCCTTCTGGCCAATGGTGTCATCCCCCAGTCCCCCCCCCCCAGGTTCCTGCTGGTCACCAGGATCTGCCCGGCAACCATAGTACATTCCCAAATACCTCCATGTGAAGAGTTATGTTTCTTACCATCTTAACTGGAATGTGTTTCCTTATGTACATTCCTCGGAAAAACTGCATAATTCCACTGACTTCCCATTAAAATAAATGGGATTTAAGGAGTCCAGCTGCATACAGAATTGCAACTGTATGAATACTGAAGAAGATTAAAGCATAACGTAAGTCCCATGCATAATGATTTTTCTTCTTTGGGAAAAAAAATATATCTATGGAAATTTAGAATATCAGAAAGTGAAATCCACACAGGTTTTGGCAGTGCAGGGAACAGAATTACTTCCCTTTCTTCCTCACAGATCTCTTCTACAAAATACACATGGTTTTTGCATTCTGATGTGTTTTTAATGGGCATTTTTTTTCCTTGAAGGAAACACGTTATATTTGAGCTGCCCTTAGTGAGAGCTTGTTTTCCATACTTCTCAGAATTGCTTTTTGAAAATGTATTTGGCGATTCAAAGGAAAACAAAGGAGAATCAAAGGAGAAGAGTTCCTTGAGATGTGATTTTTTGATTCGCAGCACAGTTGCAGCAGGTCTGGAAGAAATCAAGCCAACGATCTTCACTCTTTGTATTCCCAGATTGATCATCCTAAATCATAGGGCTAGTTACCTCATTGGCGCATAATTCGGTGGCGCTGACATGCCCTGCCCTGAGTTACATATGCAGCTTGCGGTGTGATTTCATAATGATGTCATATTCTTGCAGGGCAAAGAGGTCTTCATCTTGTAAGGGGTGGCAAATTAATCTCTTTCATATTGCTAAGTGATCACACCAAAGGAAAATCTTATATCAGGTCTGGCTTTAATTTTTTTGAAAAAAGCGAGTTATATATGCAGAGGTTCATCTAGTGATTTGTGCGGCTGGATTCGTTTGTAATAAATTGAGCTTTCCAATGTAAGCTGTAATACTTATGTATGAAAATGAGGGCCCTCGCCAACCTGCCCACATTCTCTTCACAGTTTAGATTATCTGTCTACATTTTTAATCTTTCCTTTTTCTAAGGAACTCGGGGTGATGCACATGGTATACATGATGATCATGGCTCTTCCCTTCCTCATTTTATCCTGACAGCAATCTTTTGAGGCCGGTAACCGTGAGATTGACCTGAATAGCCCAGACTAGCCCAATCTTGCCAGCTCTCAGAAGCTAAGCAGGGTCAGTTCTGTCTAGTATTTAGATCAGGGTTCATTTCATAAAAAAAGAGGTGCAGGAGCTCATTAGCATTTCTCATTAGCATAACTTATTTGCATATGCCACACCCCCTGGCATCACTGGAAGTGTGTCAGAAGGCAACACCCACTGCTCAGGCTCCACTGGACTGTTTTGGATTGCTAGTTATTGGGGGGGGGGGGGCGCAGATCCTTGTGCTCCTCGTAGCTCAGGGCTGCTGGGAGCAGGGGGCGGGGCTTGTTGCATGTGCCCGCCCCCTGGGCTCTTTACTGCCGGAGCTCCGCTCCTGTGCGCTCCTGCAGGAAATGACCCCTGATTTAGATGGGAGACCACCAAGGAATACCAGGGTTGTGGCACAGAGGGAGGCACTCACAAACCCCCTCTGAATGTATCTTGCCTTGAAAACCCTACGGGGCCGCCATAAGTCAGCTGTGACTTGATGGGACTTTCCTCCACCAACACTGGCCCAGGGTCACCGAGTAAAGTTTATGGCAGTGCAGGGATTTGAACCTGCATCCGTCAGATCCTACACTACACTAAACTGGCTCGTACTACCCTGCAGTTCACAGACCTATGCAGCAGAATGAAGTGGTAGGTGAGACTGCACCACTTCATACTGTGGGTGAGGGGGTCACGTCTTTTTAAAGGCTTCCCTGTGTAAAATAAAACATTAATTTCTGCAGACAGAAATGAGCATACTTGATCCCGACTTGTAGGGAAGGGTGGCCTAGTAAATCTAATCTTTAATAAATAAATAAATAATAAATAACAAGTTTAAAGACTGATATAGAATTTCCT
>NW_015170899.1:992811-1000450 GCF_001447785.1 Gekko japonicus | reverse complement strand
TGTTTTTGCAAGGGTTTTATTTTAGTGGAAGGAATTATTTGGTCGCATACATGTTATTTTCTTAAAATGTCTCTAATGTCCCTTCTCATTTGCTGAAAGCAGCACAGTAGAGAGCATGATGAAATAATCATACTGTCTTACAAGATCAGAGAGAGAAATACCAAAGTAATACATACATGCATAGTTAGTTGCCAGCAAGAGCACAACACCGCCACAGCTTGAAAAGCAAAACCAACCAAAAGTGATCTCAAAGATAATTTTAAAAAAGAAAAGTTTGCAATACAGAAAAACAAGCAGCAAAGAACTGACTGCTCATGAACACATGAAACTGTGTGTTAATTGCCATTGTTGCTTCCAATTTATGGCAACCCTATGAATGAATGTAGGTCCGCGGTGGCTCAGAAGTTAAGATGCTGAGCTGCAGACTAGAAGGTCTGTAGTTCAGCAGTTCAAGATCATAGTGCTGCGTGATGGAGTGAGCTCCCGTCTCCGGCCCCATCTCCTGCCAACCTAGCGGTCTGAAAGCAAGAAATTGCAAGTAAATAAATAGTTGCCGCTTTGGTGGGAAAGTAACAGCGTTCCGTGTGCCTCAGTGTTTAGTCAGGTCGGCCACATGACCATAGAAACGTCTTCGCACAGCACTGACTCTTCGGCTTGGAAACGGAGATGAGCCCTGCCCCCTAGAGTCAGATTTGAATAGCTTTCGAGCAAGGGAAACCTTTACCTTTTATGAATGAATGACCTCCCAAAAGTCCTACTGTTAACAATCTTGCTCAGGTCTCATAAACTGAGGGCCACGGCTTCCTTGACTGAGTCTTCTTCTTTTCCTGTTGCCTTCCACTCTTTCTAGCAGTATTGTCTTTTTCAGTGACTCTTGTCTCCTCGTCATGTGACCAAAACACAATAGCCTCAGTTTAGTCATGTTAGCTTCTAAGGCGAGTTCAGGCTTGATTTGATCTAGACGTTTTGGATTGTCTCATCATAGGGTTTTCAAGGTCAGAGATGATCTGAAGTGGTTTACCATTGCCATCTTCTGCACAGTACTAACCAGGGTTAGCTGAAGTCACAGCGCCATTGTCTATGAAGCTGCCTTATAGTAAGTCAGGCCATTGATAGTGGCTCTCCAGGGTCTCAAGCGGTCTTCCATACAGCCTATGTGATTCTTTTAACCAGAGCTTTTTTGTAGAAAACCCCCAGCAGGAACTCATTAGCATAATTGGCCACACCCAACAGCAGAAACATATTAGCATATTAGGCCACACCCCTGACAGCACAGCTCATTAGCATATGAGGCCACACCCCCGTGTTACCAGAAGTGTGGTCATCCAGCCACACCCACCTTTTGCTTCTTATTCTGTTTACCTTGTTTGTTGTCAAAACCCAGGGCTTTTTTGGTAGCAGGAACTCCTTTGCATGTTAGGCCACACACCCCTAATGTAGCCAATCCTAATGAGTTCCTGCTGTTGGGTGTGGCCTATTATGCTAATAAGCTCCTGCTGGGCGTGGCGAACTCGGGAGCCAGCCGGAACTCCGTTCCTGTGCGTTCCTGCCCCAAAATAGCCCTGCTTTTAACTGAGACACCTGAGACTGAACTTGAGGTCTCCTACATGAGAAGCAGATCCCAAATATCTTTTCAATCACTTCCCCCAGCCACAGCTGGAAAGGTGCTGTTCCTAGCTGAAGGTGTCCCAGTCTTTTGTAGAAAAGGCATTTGAGTAGGGCTTGATATGGTAATTGCAGCAAACGCTGTCGTTTGATTGGTCGAAACAAGCATCCTGAGGTGGGCCCAGAAATACATGTGCCCAATGAGATTTCATAGTCTCTGTTTTGTCTCGTTTCTGGACACACCACTCAACGCCTGCCCCTCCCAGGTGATTTTTAAGGATTCAAGGAGCTGTGAGCCCTCACAGGGAGCGATAGAGCCTTAAGAAAGATCCCTGCATCCAGAGTCACTCTTTATACACTCTTCTTCTTTTTCTTAACCTTCATTTTCCTGATATTTTTAGCTAGTGGTGAACTAAATGCTTATTTAGCTCAAACTCTGTATTCAATGGATATTAATTGCATTCCTCTCCAAAGATTCCGTGTTTAATTAATTTACATTTAATACCGAGGCTGCTGGGAGGTATATTTCTTGTCTCCTCCCCATAAGCTAAAGAAGGTCAAGAAAATAAAAACCAGGGGTAATTATGAACCAAATAAATATGTATTTTTGGCAACATAATTACTTCTGAGGTGTCTTCAAGGGCAGACCTATTAAGGGTGCATTGTATTAATCAAGCCTGGAAGTTTAAAAAAAGGGTGAATCCCAGAAAGGGACTGCATGTACATAAAAGATGCAGCTGATACAGTGTACCCCTTGCCAAAGCTACTGCTATGATTACCAATCTTCAGGTGGGGCCTTGAGTTTTCCTGGAATTGCAGCTGATCTCTAGGCTACAGAGATCAGTTCCCCTGGAGAAAATGGCAGCTTCAGAGGGGCAGACTCTATGGTATACCATAGATTCTAGGTGAAATCTCTCCTCAGATTTTCCCATTCACAGGCATCACCCCTAAATCTCCAGGAATTTCCCTGGCAGGAGTTGGCAACCTGAACTACTACTGTTTCTCATACGATCATAAGAGAAGCCAATGTTGGATCAGGCCAATGGCCCATCTAGTCCAACACTCTGTCACACAGTAGCCAAAAATACCAGGTGCCAACAGGAGGTCCAGCAGTGGGGCCAGGACACTAGAAGCCCTCCCACTGTTGCCCTCCCACTGTTGCCCCCCCCCGCCCAAGCACCAAGAATACAGTGCATCACCTGCCCCAGCCTGAGAGTTCCTATCTATACCTTGTGGCTAATAGCCACTGATGGACTTCTGCTCCACTTTCTCACTTAGGAAAGTTGGATCTTGGCCCCTTATAGGGGCTTACATACTCAGACATTGATTGCTACAGTTTATCACAGGCAAAATGGCCACCTTCAAGCCCCAAAGGCTTTCTGAAAGCACCTTCTCTCTTGCCTGGTTCAGCCTTCATTTTTTCACAGTTGCCCGCTGGACTTCAGTTTCCGTATAACTGGGTTGGGTCCAACCAGGTTTTTCTCCTAGCAAAAATATGTGGAGGAGTCTTCTACCGCACAAAAAGGCTGTGTCGAAGATTGTGGTGGCTGTATGGACAAAAAGCCAAGTGTGATGGAGTGAACATGGTAGCTGGTTCGAACTACTGATTCAGGACAGAAATCTCATGTACAGGAAGCTGTGTTGATAAAATACAGTGGTTAGTGTTGTTAGTATTTGTGACATCCAATCCGGGCCCTCTGGATAATATCAATTAGGGATTTCATGCAGTTGGGAAATAACATCAGTGACAACATTGATTCTTATTGAACCCTTCACACTCTACACAGAAAAACCTAAGGAACTGAATAAGCAACACTTCCACAATTGCCATCTTTTTGCATGGAGGCGAAGAGAAATGGATGATTCCACGGGGGAGCTAGCAGTGTTGTCAGGTGTCCAAGAAACTCAAGGGAACCACTCAAATGTCTGACTAAACCACCAGGTCATCTACTTTTTTATATATATACAAATTTTAGGCCCTGTTCACACGGAGCATTTGCCCCGCGGAAGGCACGATAGTCGGGCGGATTTTTCGGGCATGATCACACCGGAACACCTGGGAGGCGTGGCGCACCAGTGGCCAACCCGTGGCGTGCCGCCGAAGATGCGCATTTAAAAGATACCTGCAACAACCTACTGGCAAATGGTTTGCCACAGGCTGCATTTGGACTCCCGCGGTGTGATCGCGCCGGCGCGCGGCTATTCCCCGGGTTGTCCTCTTTGTTGCGCGTGCCAATGGAGGAAACCCCAGTGTGCCGCTGTCGAATCTGATCACCTAATGTCAGATCAGAATGTGACGGTGTAAATAGCCACGCCTGCCCCCCCCCGCATTATCTGGCCCATGTGACCGGGGCCCTAGTTTAT
Organism: Gekko japonicus; assembly: GCF_001447785.1. Lineage (NCBI taxonomy): Eukaryota > Metazoa > Chordata > Lepidosauria > Squamata > Gekkonidae > Gekko > Gekko japonicus. The sequence continues at coordinate 996,481 of NW_015170899.1, read as the reverse complement.
TATTATAATCACTCAAACATACAAAACACAAAAAAACATACAAATTGGGGGGGGGGGGATTCTTTACATCTTTGTAGTAGTATCTGTTGCCACCAGGTCATCTACTGTATGAGAGCTATCAAAGCTGTCTTCCAAACCATTCCAGAACTAAAGTGGAAAATTGTGGAAGACAGATGTTCCATTCAGAATATGTGGAGACATTTTGCTGCTAATATTCCACAAACTTAACCTAGGGTGATTTCCCTCCTTTTTGCCCCGATGGTACGTGTCAATTTCACACAAGCTGCTGCACAGCCGCATTTTGCCCCGCAGCTTTGTGAGATTTTCCCCGCGTCTACTCAATCCTCAAAAAACAGGATTGAGTAGACGCCGGGGAAATCGCACGAAGCTGCGGGGCGAAATGCGGTCGCGCAGCAGCTTGGGTGAAATTGACACGTACCATCGGGCCAAAGAGAAGAGTGAGCGCGGAGCAGCGCTTGTGGGAAATCACCCCTAAAGAAAGACAAAACACACCAATTAGTTCCATCTTTATCCTTCCCTTCCTTGCTCCAGGGACCCCTGAGTGGTGACCATGGCTATCTCTCCATTTTATTATCACATCCACACTGTGAGATTGAGTCATTCTCTGGAGAAGAGGGCATATACATATTCCATTGACATCTACATATACATATTCCATTGACATCTAAAGAGATAAATAGATTACACTAGGAGAGACTGATTCAAGTTTCTTTTATGGCTGAGTGGGGATCTTAGGTCTCTAGCGTCCCCTATCCAGAGGTCTAACCAGCATCCCAAGCTGGCTCTGTGTGGGTCTAAAGCTAGCGAGGTTCTTGTTACAAAAAGTTTTTTGTTTTGTTTTTTGCTAGTGGCTAAGTTATTGCTTCATTCAAGGTAGGCATATCCTCTGCTGGGGGGTGGAGTGTTAACTATCCTAACATTCTCAAAATGGCACCCCACCATACTTGGAATTTGGAATGGTACAAGCCATTTTGTCATTCCAGGATCCTTTAATGTCATTCTGCTACATGAGTAAACCTGGATTTACAATTAAAATAGACAAGCAAAAACACTAATAGTAATTAATATTTAATAATTGTCATATAGCATTGTGTGTGGTATAGCTAGGAGATCCTAAGATTGCCTGGCAGCCAGAAGCTATTTAGCATTTTGCACCACTGGGTGGTGAGCTAGACTTGTTTTTTTTAAGGCAAGAGACATTCAGAGGTGGTTTGCCATTGTCTGCCTCTGCATCATGACCCTGGCATTCCTTGGAGGTCACCCTTCCAAATACTAGCCAAAAACACTATATGAGAACCACTGATGGACTGTACTCTTTCAGATGAGGAACCAAATATGTAAATGCTCCTCCACATTTCAGTTTCTAACACAAGCTGTCATTGCAGGACATCACGGAAAATGCTAGTTTGGTACCTCCTCCCAAGCATACTAGGATTTACTTATGCGCAGGGATCACTCCTGCGATGGAGCAAGTTTCCTCCTGCAAACTGAAATGATACATCATGCAGACTTCTGCTAGCTAGACTGTCATCTCAAAGCTCACAGTACTGGGTCAGTATTTATTTATTTATTGAATTTATATCCCGCCCTCCCAGCCAAGGGCGGCTCAGGGCAGCTTACAAAAACAGAATATATATTTTACAATTATAGTAATCCTTAATCCCCGTGTTGCTTGACGATGGCCGTCACTGCTCCATGGACTCTTCTCGCAGTCATGGTCTTTCCTTCAGGCAGCTGGCACAGGCTGCTGTTGTTAGTAACACCAGGGGAGCACCAATAAAGAACAGTCCGCCTCCACCCCCCCGCCCCGCAATTTGCACTCTTTGGTACAGTTGCAGCAGCAGCTTCTTCCTGTAAAATCCTCAAGGTAACTCTTTTCTTTCGTTCGTTTTGGGAATGCCCCAGTAAATTAGGGTTGCCAACTCTGGCTTGGAAAATTCCTGGTGATTTTAGGGTGTGTGTGTGTGCCTGGGAATGAAAGTTGGTTTCTCCTGGACTCTGTGGTATGCCATAGAGTACATCCTCCAAAGCTGTCACCTTTTCCAGGAGAACTCATTTCTGTAGTCTGGAGAGAAGCTGCGATTCTGGGAAAACGCCAGCCTCCGCCAGGAGGTTGGTAACCCTATCCTGTATTCCCAAGAAAGGCTTTTGAGTCTTTTCTCTTTGCCTTTCTACCTCCATAGCAAATATTTTCTTTTGTATATTTCCTCGAGAAGCTGTGGCACCTCATTCTGGGCAACCTCTTGGGCTTATTCCTGAAGGCAATCAATCTCCTGTTGGTTAAATTGACTGCTGGAGACAGCCACTGTTGATTGCTAATGATTTTGAGAGGGAATCAAGTCTTCTTTTACTGCTGCACAAGTTATGACCAAAAAGAACTTCAAGGCAACAAATAAAACATTTAAAATGGGCCTGGAAAGCTTGAATGCAACCCACCAGGGTACAAATAATTCCTATTTTTTGGCTCCATGCTCAGGGCTGTAAATGCAGTGAGGTGCTGGGTGGGTTGGGAGGGAAGGTGGCGTGGTGTGGCTGGATCTTGTCAGATCTCGGAAGCTAAGCAGGGTCAGGAGGAGGAGGAGGAGGAGATTGGATTTATACCCCACTCTTCACTTGGCGTCTCCGAGCAGCTTCCAAACTCCTTTCCCTTCCCCTCCCCACAACAGACACCTTGTGAGGTAGGTGGAGCTGAGAGGGTGCTTTCAAGAACTGCTCTTTCAAGAACAGCACATACACCACCACTTTGTTTTGCAAAGGTAAGGAGAAATAGTTTGCCCAGTCTTATAAGTCAGTTCTTTCTCAGTCATCAAATACTTGTTTCAACCTTTACCGAAGTTTAACAATTACCCGCTGAACTGTTTAAGGATGACAGATCATTCTTCACGCCTGCAGTCTGGTGACCCATTTAATTCACTTGAGGGCTCCAAGTGTCAATTTGTTCACTTCAGCCCAAAGTGGCAATGAGATATTTGACACAACCCCTTAAGCTTGGTTTTCTATTCATGTAAGTATATACAAAAAAATAATACTCATTAGCTTTGAGAGTTCTCCGTAGAGTACCTATTTCCACAATTAATTTATTTCATTACAAGATGAAATGCTGTCTTAAGTGCATGTTACTCCTGATCGGACTTCCTGATTGATTACATCATCGGCCCTTTAAAAAAATCTGATTTCCTCAGTTGCCTCGGAGATTGGTTGGTATCAATTCCTGCAATTAATGTTCCCAGTGAAATCATATAGAAAGACGTCTTCCCAATCTGATACATGCACAACAAGTGTTCTGATAATTAATAAAATGCAGGGGTCTTTTGGGGCCGGAGCGCATTGGAGCAGTGCTCCGGCAGCCCAGGAGCTAGCATTAATGGTGGCGGTGGCAAGCCCCACCCCTAGCTCCCCACACTGAAAGCGCTGCTGCTCGGGGGAGGCCAGGAGAGCCCCGCTGCGGCGTCCCCTGGGCCCGCACAGGAGCGCTGCAGCTCATGGGATGCCAAGAGAGCCCCATCGCCGCATCCCCTGGCCCCCGCCGAAGTGGTAAGTAAGGGATCTGTGGGGGTTGTGGGGCTTGATGGGGGGGGAGAGCCTCCCTCCCTCCATCTCTTTGCCATCTTTCCCTCCTTTCCTTTTCGTTACCTTCTTTTCTTTCTCT